>NW_027464263.1:0-176065 GCF_050947455.1 Rhinoderma darwinii
CAATGCTGATGGATCCAGTGCCCGTGGTTTCCGTTTGTCTCTTTTGTGCACCGGATCCATCGTTTTGTCTGCAAAACTACGGATTTTGCTCTCCTAGCTTCCGAACTGATCAGAGATGAAGGCGATAGTGACTGATGAAGGTATGAGGAGAACACCAGGTTGCAGCTGTGCAAATCTGCTCAATAGATGCATTGGCCCTTTCAGCCCAGGAGACCGATACTGCTCTGTGGAGTGAACTCTGACATTCAGAGGAGAAAGTAAGTTCTGGGAAGAGTAAGCTTCAGCAATAGCTTTCTTGACCTAGTTTGATTGAGTACTCTTGGAAACCTTCGTTCCCTTATTCAGGGAAAGAAAGTGGCCGTGTGAATACAGCCATAGAACTACATTGTTCTGAAAATGGACATTTTTTACGGTCATGTGAATGTAGCCTAAGCCAATCATAATTGGATAAAACAATTTTTAACAGACTCTCCAAGGATTCTCAAATCTGACTCCTTCTTAGGATTTAAACATGGTCATCTCTGGTGTTTCTAAAACTCAGTTTGAACCACTATCTCACATGGATCTGAGAAGACTTTCTTGGAAACCTGCTTTCCTTGTGGCTAATACTTCAGTCAGAAGAATAGGCGAGATTCAGGACTTTTCTACTAAACGCCCTTGACGTCACTGTCGGACAGTGACGTTAGCTTTCAGATGCAGGAATCCCTGGTGATTCCGACCTCTCTAGAAACCCCTGACATCACTATCCATATACGACAAATGAAATCCATCAGATTATTTAATGGCCATGAAAAACGGATGAAAAACGGATGGCGACCTGAATGACGCTATCTCCCTTATTCCAATGCCATTTGTTTTTCCCTGGATCCCACCGCTCCAGAGTTATGGTCTCCTGTTGTGTTGGCATTCTATATATTGATCTTCTGTACTTAGCCAACGGAGTGTGAACTACCCCCATTCTCCTGAGATGGAGATAGCTTTCCTGCCTCTGATACTTAACAAGCTGCACGAGGCAGTTTTAGAGCAGTCAAGCACAGCATGATGTCGCGAGATAGAATTGTTCTGGCGAGATCACGCTGTGCCTGGCCACTCTGAAACTGCTAGCGCTGATATAGGTTGCAAAGCCGCCAACACGACGGAATAGAAGAGTCCACGGGGAAAAAAAAACAAGCTGGAATAAGGGAGACAGCAATATTCAGCTTAGATAACCAGATCAATTTATATGACCTAGTGACAGGTCCTCTTTAATCAGGACACAAGGCAAAAAAACAAAAAAAGTCATTTGCATAGCAGATTATAAGTGAATAAGAAAAAAAAACATGATATAAAAGGCCTCATGCACACAGCCATATTACAGACACGTGTTGTACTGCTCTCACATTCCATATTATGGAGACATTCTCCACTAGAAGCAATACGCTGAGAATACGGTGCATGACAGCGGCACCATACAGAAGGGAAAATGAAAATAGCGGTTTGCCAAGGATCTCACAAGCTGGACTGTCATGAGAACAGCCCTTTCACCAAACACCAAATAAACTCGCAGTCTTCTGAAGTGTAGAAGACAATAAGGAGAGTCCAGATGATGAACTTACAAACTTAATCAGATGTTCCAGTGATTAGAGTTGAACTGTGGCTCCAATGCTCAGTGGTATAAGAAGCTGGTCGTGCACATCATACCGAAAAGTTCCCCAAACTGGCAAGAAGGGAAAAAGTCAGAGGTGCAAAGCCTTCTATAGGAGGGGGATAAGGAAGGACACAATATATCAATGTGACACGTGTCCCGAAAAACTAAGGCTCTGTATGAAAGAGTGTTTTAAAATGTATCATAAATCCCTTTATTTTTAATCTACCCAAGTTTTACTTACCCTGATGCCCTCCACACAGCTTATCCCCCTTATCTTTCCCTTCTGAGCCCTGCCTTGTGCCCAGGCAGCTGATAACAGCCACATTGAAGGTGTTACCGTACCCGGAAGAACCCACATTACAGTTTATGGGGTGTATGTCTCTGGTCAAAATGCTCACTAAACCTCTAGATGAATGCCTCAAGGGTGTAGTTTTTAAAATGGGGTCACTTCTTGGGGGTTTCAACTGTACTGGTACCTCAGGGGCTTCTGCATACATGACTTAGCACCATGAAATCCCCAGTAGGCAAAATGGTGGTCCTTTCCTTTTGAGCCCCCCCATGGGCCCAAACGGCAGTTTATCACCACAACTGGGATATTGCCGCACTCAGGACAAATTGGGCAACAAAATGGGGTATTTTATTCCTTGTGAAAATAAGAAATTTTTAGCCAAAACGACATCTCATTAGAAAAAACTACATTTTTGTCAATTCACAGCCCATTTCAAATAAATTCTGTGAAAAAACTATGGGGTCTAAATGGTCACAACACCCATAAATGAATTCCTTGAGGGGTGTAGTTTCCAAAATGTGGTAAGTTCTGGTGGGTTTCCATTGCTTTGATACCTCTGGGGCTCTGCAAATACCACATGGCACCCGAAAACCAATCCAGCAAATCTGGACTCCATAGAACACACAGCGCTCCATTCCTTCTGAGCCCTCCCATGGGCCCAAACGGCAGTTTCTCACCACAAATGGGGTATTGCTGCACTCAGGAGAAATTGGGCAACAAAATGGAGTATTGTATTCCTTGTGAAAATAAGACATTTTGAGCCAAAACTACATCTTATTGGAAAAAATTACATTTTATTTAATTCACAGCCCAATTCAAATAAATTCTGTGTAGAAACTGTGGGGTCTAAATGGTCACAACACCCATAAATGAATTCCTTGAAGGGTGTAGTTTCCAAAATGGGGTCACTTCTGGTGGGTTTCCATTGCTTTGATACCTCTGGGGTTTTGTAAATGCGACATGGCACCGAAAACCAATCCAGCAAAATCTGCACTCGAAAGAACACACAGCGCTCCTTCCCTTCTGAGGCCTCCCATGGTCCCAAACGGCAGTTTATCGCCACAAATGGGGTATTGCTGCATTTAGAAGAAATTGGGCAACAAAATGAGGTATTTTGTTTCCTGTGAAAATAAGAAATGTTGATGAAAAATTAGATTTTATTGGAAAAAATGCATTTTTTTAATTTCACAGCCCAATTCAAATACGTGCTGAGTAAAAACTGTAGGGTCAAAATGGTAACAACAACCATAAATGAATTCCTAGAGGGGTGTAGTTTCCAAAATGGGGGATTCCCACTGTTTTGGCACCTAAACACCTCTTCAAACCTGGCATGCTGCCTAAAATATATTCTAATAAAAAAGAGGCCTCAAAATACACTAGGTGCTTCTTTGCTTCTGGGGCTTGTGTTTTAGTCCACGAGCGCACTAGAGCCACATGTGGGACATTTCTAAAAACTGCAGAATCTGGGCAACACATATTTATTAGTGTTTCTCTGGTAAAACCTTCTGTGATACAGAAAGAAATTGAATAAAATTGAAATTCAGCAAGAAAAATGAAATTTGCAAATTTCACATCCACTTTGATTTAATTCCTGTGAAATGCATAAAGGGTTAAAAAAACTTCTAAATGCTGTTTTGAATACTTTGAGGGGTCTAGTTTTTAAAATGGGGTGTTTTATGGGGGTTTCTAATACATAGGCCCCTCAAAGCCACTTCAGAACTGAACAGGTACCTTAAAAAAAAGGCTTTTGACATTTTCTTAAAAATATGAGAAATTGCTGTTTATGTTCTAAGCCTTGTAACGTCCAAGAAAAATAAAAGAATGTTCAAAAAACGATGCCAATCTATAGTAGATATATGGGAAATGTGAACTAGTAACTATTTTGGGTGGTATAACCGTCTGTTTTACAAGCAGATGCATTTAAATTTAGAAAAATTCTATTTTTTCAAAATTTTCTCTAGATTTTGCAATTTTTCAAAAATAAACACTGAATATATCGACCACATTTTACCACTAACATGAAGCCCAATGTGTCACGAGAAAACATTCTCAGAATCACTTGAATAAGTTTAAGCATTCCGACGTTATTATCACATAAAGTGAAATATGTCAGATTTGAAAAATGAGCTCTGAGCATTAAGGCCCAAACTAGGCTGCGTCCTTACCTTAATATAAGGTAAATATATACAGCCTCAGAACAAAGCTCAGTACATATATACAGCACGAGAACAAGGCCCAGTACATATATACAACACCAGAACCAAGCTCGATACATACACCGTGTTCCAAATTATTATGCATATTGGATTTAAGTGTCATAAACATTTAATTATTCGTTTTTCAATTAAACTCATGGATGGTATTGTGTCTTAGGGCTCTTTGGATCATTGTAATCAATCTCAGACATCTGTGATAATTAGTTTTCCAGGTGTGCCCAATCAAAGGAAAACTACTTAAGAAGGACGTTCCACATTATTAAGCAGACCACAGGTTTCAAGCAATATGGGAAAGAAAAAGGATCTCTCTGCTGCCGAAAAGCGTGAAATAGTGCAATACCTTGGACAAGGTATGAAAACATTTGATATTTGAAGAAAACTTAGGCGTGATCATCGTACTGTGAAAAGATTTGTGGCTGATTCAGAGCATAGACGGTTCATTCAGATAAAGGCATAATGAGGAAGGTTTCTACCAGACAAATTAATAGGATTAGGAGAGCAGCTGCTAAAATGCCATTGCAAAGCAGCAAACAGCTGCTGGTGCCTCTGGAGTCCCGCGAACCTCAAGGTGTAGGATTCTCCAGAGGTTTGCAAGTGTGCATAAAGCTATTATTCGGCCACCCCTAAACAATGCTCACAAGCAGAAACGGTTGCAGTGGGCTCAGAAATACATGAAGACTCATTTTCAAATCATGTTGTTTAATGATAAGTGCCGTGCAACCCTGGATGGTCCAGATGGATGGAGTAGTGGATGGTTGGTGAATGGCCACCATGTCCCAACAAGGCTGCGACGTCAGCAAGGAGGTGGCGGAGTCATGTTTTGGGCTGGAATCATGGGGAGAGAGCTGGTAGGCCCCATTAGGGTCCCTGACGGTGTGAAAATGACCTCTGCAAAGTACGTAGAGCTTATGACTGACCACTTTCTTCCGTGGTACAAAAAGAAGAACCGTGCCTTCCGTAGCAAAATTATCTTCATGCATGACAATTCACCATCTCATGCTGCAAAGAATACCTCTGTGTCATTGGCTGCTATGGGCATAAAAGGAGTACTCATGGTGTGGCCCCCATGTTCCCCTGACCTCAACCCTATTGAGAACCTTTGGAGCATCCTCAAGCAAAATATCTATGAGGGTGGGAGGCAGTTAACATCAAAACAGAAGCTCTGGAAGGTTATTCTGACATCCTGCAAAGATATTCAAGCAGAAACTGTCCAACTACTCACAAATTCAATGGATGCAAGAATTGTGAAGGTGATATCAAAGAAGGGGTCACAACACGATTCCAACTTCTTAGGCACAGGAACAACGGTAGCAGGGGATACAGGATACAGGTAGCAGGTACGGGAACACTGGGAACAGGATAACACTAAGGGACCATTTGCAAGACTAACAGGGGTAAACACAACAATGCTCAGTCAATGAGTGATGGAGCAGGGCCCTTCTTATAGTCCAGGGTGATCATGGGTTAATTGGTAATTATTTTTATGTGCGCGCGCTGGTCCTTTAAGGCCGGGCACGAGCGTGCACCCTACGGGACACAGCAGAACTGAGCAGAAGTGAGCGCTGGCGTCTCCTTGGGAGGAGATGCGGCCCAGCGCTTACTGATCCATGACTGCCAATAGTAATCAATTGTATTCGCGTCCTAAGGACGCGGATACAATTGGGTGAGAGGTCCTGCTTCACCCCGGTTCTCTGAACTGGCTGTAATTTTAACAACCGTTTCGGGAGAACCAGGACGAACTGGGCCCCCTTCCAGCCTCAGGCCCCGGGCACTTGCCCAGATTGCCCTCATGGTAATCCGCCCCTGTCTGTTGTCACAATTTTGCAAGGATACAATTGCCTAATTTGTCTTTGTATGCTGTAACCGCAAATACCAGATTTGTTCATCAGACTACCAGACAATGACACATGATTCTTTCCATTGCTCCAGAGTCCAGTGGCGGCGTGCTTTACATCACTCCAGCCATCGCTTGGCATTGCGCATGGTGATCTCAGGATTGTATTCAGCTGCTCAAACAATGAAACCCATTTCATGAAACTCAGACGCACAGATCTTGTGCTGATGTCACATATAGGAGCAGTCTGTAACTCTGTAGTGAGTGATACAACAGCGGATAAGCAATTTTTACACACTTCATACTTGGTTTGACCCACTCTGTGAGTTTGCATGTTCTACCTCTTCATAACTACGATCGCTCGTCCCCATGCATTTCTATTATGTCGGCAGCACATCTCCCTGTTTACACAGGGAGATGTACTGCCGACAATGATAATTTTTTATGCTGCCTAAACAATACAATCAGTTCATCGTTTGTTCATTGCCCTGATTACACGTTCATACGGACGCTTGTTTGTCCAATCATTGGCCCATGTAAAAGGGCTTTCAGACACTTCTGACTTTTGCAAGGGTGTCATCCTAGAAGGTTGCCACGCTTAAAGTCATTGAGCTCTCCAGTAAGACCCATACTACTACTAATAATTGTCTATGAAGATTGAATAGCTTGATTTCATGCACCTATTTGCAATGGGTTTTCGGCTGAAACATCTGAACCCAATAATTATAAGGCGTGTCCAAATACTTTTGGCCATATAGTGTATATTTTGCAACATTAAATTTGAACTAAGATTTGATTGCAATAAGGCTCTGTTCACATGGCAGAATTTTTGCAGCGGAACCTGCAGCGGATTCCGCTACAGAATTCAGCCTCCCGTTCATTTCAATTGGAGTCTGATGCTTTTTCTTCCCACTAGCTGATTTTTTTAGCTAGCGGGAAAAAGTACCGTCCTGCCCAATCTTCAGGCAGATTCCACCCAGACCTCCCATTGTAGTCAATGGGAGGAGGAATCTTCCTGCCGATGGCAGGAATAATTCCGCTATGGATTTTGCTGCAGGACCCGCCAAGCAAAGTGCACTGACCCTAACAATTGAAAAATGTAATTAAAGGATTGTACAAAATATTTAGGATGTCATTAATAATAATAGAATAGTCCAGTTTTATAGTTAATTCCATTAGGTAAACAAGTATTTAAGAAAGAGATCCCATATGCTTCCCATGTCAACAAGTGGCTTCACCATTCTCCTCACCTTTTAGACTTATTTTCTTATGTAATACAATTATAAGGCCTTATTCACACGAACGTGTTAAACGTCCGTGTGACAGCTGTTGAAACAATGGCCGTCACACGGACCTATATAATTCAATGTGGCCGTTCACACGGCCATTGTTTCAACGGACCGTGTCAAGGGTCCGTGAGAATATAGGACATGTCCTAGTTTTTCACGTTTCACGCATCCCTCCATAGACTCTAGTGTATGGGGGATGTGTGATATTGCGCCCCGCAGCGCAGAGCACGGATGCACTTCGGACGTAAAAAACAGCTGTTTTTCACATCCGAGATGCGCAACACCCGTGTGAATCTACCCTCAGATGAACGTTACCAACATGTGTATGTATAATAATTTATACATAATACAGGGTCATATTAAAGTCAAAGGAGTACAATGCTGCACCAAATCACCTCCCTGTTGATATCTCTAAGGCTGTGTTCACACAGAGTTCTTTGACGCGGAAAATGCGTCGGAAAATGAGCCAAAAAACGACCCAAAATGACTCCCATTGATTTCAATGGGAGACGGAGGCGTTTTTTTACCGCGAGTAAAAAAAACGCCTCGCGGCAAAAAGAAGGGACATGACCCATCTTGATGCGGTTTCCGCGTCCAAAACCGCATTGAAATCCATGGGGACACGTCAAATAACACCTCGAACTAGTGAGGTGTTTTCTGACGAGTATATTGCCGAGTGTTTTGGAGGAGTTTTTTGCAGGAGTCGTCTCCTGCTGCTAGTCCAGCCCAGAAAGGGGCTGTCATTTCCTGTCTGCTCGTGGAGGCTGAAAAACATTGTGGACAGAACTCCCCTGAGGGATACAGAAAACCGAAGTCCTGCATCCAAATACAAGTAAGTGCAATTGCTCCTATGTTCCATACATGCTATACATGTATGGAGCTGTGCATTTTTATTTTTATTTATTTTTTTGTAATTTTTTTTTTCAATTTTTTTTTTTTCAAATTATTTTTTTTAAATGTTTTAATTTTGTTATGCAGTTGTTCATGTATGTCATCTCTTTTTTTTTTTTTTTTTACATTTCAGGAACAGAAATGACGACAGCAGAGGTGTACCACCGGATGGACATTGATGTTGGGAAATTGATTCAAGAAGTAAGTATACTTTTTTTTTTTAATGTGGGCCTGTTCACATCAGCGTGGTTTCCGCTGAGGGGTTCCGTCGGTACTTTCAGTCAGGGGAACCCCTCAACGGAAAGGCAAGTGTGAAGTGGTGACAGATCCGTTGCTAATGGTTTCTGTTTGTCCCCGTTGTGCAAAGGGTTCTGTCGTTTTGACTGAACCAATCCCGCTGTCTAGGGAATCCCATTAGCAACGGATTCATCAGCATTGAAGTCAATGCTGATGCAAACAGAAAACAATGTTTTTTTTTAATGTGGGCCTGTTCACATCAGCGTGGTTTCTGCTGAGGGGTTCCGTCGGTGCTTTCAGTCAGGGGAACCCCTCAATGGAAAGGCAAGTGTGAAGTAAGTTCCGTTTGCATCACCATTCATTTCAATGGTGACAGATCCGTTAACAGAAGGATGTCATGCATGTGAAAACCTCGGCAAAAACAGCCTGAAAAACCGCCTGGAAAACCGCCTCAAAAACCACGTCAAAAACCACGTCAAAAACCACATCAAACATGAAAACCTCCAGGGTCAGTTTTTACAGGAGGTATTTTCCTCCTGCAAAACACTCCGTGTGAACACAGCCTAAGAGTATGTTCACACGGCTTAGCAAAATACGTCTGACATTACGTGGCTGTTTTCAGGCGAAAACAGCTCCTGAATTTCAGTTGTTTTTGCAAGTACTCGCGTTTTGCGCGGCATCTTTTACGAATGTTATTGGAGCTGTTTTTCAATGGAGTCAATGAAAAACGGCTCCAAAAACGTCTCAAGAAGTGACATGCACTTTTTTTTCGCGGGCGTATTTTTATGCGCCGTCTTTTGACAGCGACGCATACAATTACACCTCATGGGAACAGAACATTGTAAAACCCATTGAAAGCAATGGGCAGATGTTTGTAGGAGTAATGGAGCCGTTTTTTCAGACATAATTCGAGGCGTAAAACGCGTAATGGAGCCGTTTTTTACGTCTGAAAACAGTGCGTGTGAACATACCCTAACACTGAAAGAAAGGAGGGGAGAACAGAAGATGTCAGCCCTGAGTGTGCAGTGAGCTGTCAGATCTATGACAGAAGCAGCAGCACAGCCAGCTGTAGCGCCCGCGGCCGCAAACCGCCAGCCTTTCCTTCTTACCAGCGGACGTGACTGTAGGACTGAGTCTCTTCACCGGCGTCCCCCTTCCCAGGGATGCCAGCATGCTCGTGCCAAGCCTTAAAGGGCCAGCATGTGCACAAGTAAAATTATATCCAACCTATCCCTAAGCACCCCGGCCTTTAAAAGGAGCCCTGCCCCTGTTGTGTCTTCCCAGTGTTTGTCATGCAAATGGTTCCCTAGCTGTATCCAGTATCCAGTATCTGAGTCCAGTGTCCGTTCAAGTCCATTATCTGAGACTTCTTTATTCAAGTCAAGTGTCCTAGAGGCCTTCACCATCTGTGTCCAGTGTTTTTGCCAAGTCCATTTTCCGAGGTGACTTCTGTGTTCAAGTCCATTGTCCGAGACGACATCTGTGTTCAAGTCCAGTATCCGAGAGAAGTCTGGCACAAACCAGCTTCCGATAGTCCGGCACAAGCCAGCTCCTGATAGTCCAGCACCAGCTTGCTTCTGATTATCTGGCTGAAGCTTAGAAACCCAGGTACTTTCTCCCTAGTGACTGTCATTGACATTTTGTTTGACCAGAGGCAGAGCGGCCCACTGGGGCACATACTCCATAGCCTCGACACCAGCTATGTACAGGAATTGCACAGACTCTAGAGCAACAAAATGCTGGAACATTTTTAATAAAGACTATTTAGAAAGTTGTTTAATTTTACATTTAGGGAGCAAAGGAACAAGAAAAAAAGCTCACCCATGAACCTTACAACCAACAAATACATTTCTTCATTGATTTGAAAATGTCTTCTTTCCTCTAAACTTCGGCTGATGCCTCTCCTGAATGTCGATGATGAGCGGACGTCCCTCATGTAGTGTCAGTAAATTCTCCAGTGCGATCAGAAGGGAGGACATTATCCCATCACACAGACCACCATATGTCGTTTTCATACAAGAAATGACTCAGACAACGTAAGGAGTGTTAAAATATGTGAATTTTATTGTTATGTGTGAAGTGATTGTGTGTTACCTCCCATCACTCACAAAGAGCGTAGAGCGACACTCAGGACAGGCAAAACCCCCAGTGGAGGAAACCTGTAGGGAAACCATGGCCGCTGTTCTGTCCTTCCTCTGGCATACTAAGAGAGGTTAACGCTATATAACATATGTGCGCGTGTACAGTATACATGTGTATATGTGGATTCCCCCATACAAGGAATAGAGCCAGAAAATGTAAAGTGACTGTGTTACTATGTACAGTGTGTCAGTGAGTATGATTGTGTATAGTTCTGTATGTGTAAGTATTAGTGTGTATGTATTTATTATGTGTTTTTGTGTGCGTGCATGCATGTGTTATACATTACCTGCTCCTCATGTTTGGTCATCCATCATGGTCTTCATCTCTCTTGTGGATCAGGCAGCAGAACCTCCTGGGTGGGAATAGAGGTACAAGAGAAATTGTTCATCAACATGTGGATTAGAAGATCCATTACTGAATTTTACTTCGCACTTTTGTGATAATTTTTTCCTACCTACTTCTTTATAACACCAACATTTTACTTACCAGCGTTATTATTAGTCAGGGACCTCAATCGGTGTCTCCGGGTCCACTGCTGTGTCTATCCGGCTAATGATGTTTCCTTCCACTTTCCACATGCACGGATGCAAAATGATGTTTCTACAACGGGCACAGGACAGCGCGCTCTTCCATGGGCCTCGGGTGTAAAACTCCTCTTTATTTCTCCTTGACGCACGTATGGCCCAGCTGTGATGGTTTTGCCTGTTTCTCATCCATGCCCAGTGGAAAGGGTCTTGTGCCATGATCTAAAATAGAATAGTAAATGAGATAAAATTGGCTTCTCATCACAGACTCTTAATCAAAGACGGCATTTGTCCTGTTTCTTATTACTGACCAGATCAGATGTGGTCCGGGCCACCCACGCTCTAAAGTCCATCCGGCGGAGCAACTGGTCGCGTTGGTGATGCAGCTCTTCTGTCTTCACTTCCCAGTCACTTCCTAAGGCCCACGCGTAGATCTCGTCTTTGAAGTCCTCGTCCTCCTCGAACTGGTTCGCTAGAAATCTGAAAGAAAATAACAATTATTCATGACACATGGAAGAGAAGAGCACTGTATACTTATATATCTCAATGTAAAGGAAACTTGTGTTACTATAAATGATAGCGATGGTGTCCAAGGATGTTGGAATGACCCCCCAAGGTCAGAAGGCTACATAGTAAAATCTATAGGCTTGATGTTTTCTCTTTGGATATTAAAATGTTTAAATATTTTTATTTTACTGCTAAAACATGACCATAATTGTTTTGTAACCTATAAGGGATAAAGCTAATGTAAAGCACATGAACCACAACTACTTGAGAGTATTCCTACAAACATGTGATACGTGAATATACTCACAGGGATGCAAAGAAATTCTCTCTATATTCCTCGGTACGCAGTCCGGCTCTCTTGAAATACACGAGGACCATGGCCAGCAGATACTAGTGGAAGAAGACAAGAAGTTAGAATTTGGTAAACGAGAAATGGTCTCTTCTTATGTCTTATCTTTATGTGGTGATTCTGTCTATTTATATGTTTATTAATGTCGGTCCATAATCCTAACACATAAATCACAGGTTTATCCTCATTGTTCTGAATCTAATATTATTATCTTAACAAGGATGTAGATGTAAAGTAGAATATCTCTTAATGCCACATAAACCCTTTTATTCAGATCTGATCTTTCTTGTCAGTCATGTCTATATCTGGCTGATTGTCTATTCATTTTGTCATTATAAACTTACCTTGTCCGAAATCCTCAAACAGATGTCCTTGGCCAAAAACAGCTGGATGTGCTCATCATCTATGAAAAAAGTTGAATTACAATTCTTTAAATCCAAAATAGTACATGAATTACAAAGAATTATAGTTTTTTTGGGGACTATCCTCTGCGGCCCCTTTATTGATTACGGCGGCCCCTTTATTGTTTACCCGGGCATAGTGCCATATATATGGTTGTGGCTATGCCTGGTACTGCAGATCAGTCCCTTTCAATTTATTGGGACTGAGCCGCAGTGAAATTAAGTACCAGACACAGCCACATCTATATGTATGGCGCTATGGCTGAGTAAACAATAAGGCCTCATGTACACGGCCGTACCCGTAATCACGGCTCGCGATATTGCGGGCACTGCCGGCCGCCCGTATTTTCGGCTCGTGCTCCCATACAAAGTAAGAGAGCACGGACTGTAAAAAGCAAAAGATAGGACATGTCCTATCTTTTGCAGTACACTTCTATGGCCCGGACACCTTCCTGTAAATAAACAGGAAGGTGTCCGTGGACAATAGAGGTGAATGGGTCTGTAATTGCGGAACGCAATTACGAACGTTTTTTACGGTCGTGTGCATGGGGCCTAAAGGATTCTTAACAATCGCTGGAACACTGCAGCTGCTTTACTTTGCTTATCCTGGTGGTGCCAGGAGTCAAACCCCCACTGATAAAATATTGATGGCTTATTCTAATGACAGTCTATCGATAATACAGCGTAACGGTCATTTCAGGTAACTTTTCAGAATAAGCTGTCTTATGTGTGTACAGGAGAACAAATGTTGTAAATTATAGCAGAAGATTTCACTCTGTAAGTCGTAGCAAGGTAGAGGCCATTGTCGGGCTCAATACTCTGCCCTCCAGATCAGACAATACAATGAAGTAAATTTAAAAAATGTACTCACCTCAACGCTCCACTTCGCTTCTCCCCGCCCGGTCAACTTAGGCTCTCCCTGCAGGCCGCAGCTCATACAAGTTACTGACGCTGTACGTTGTATGTGACGCAGCACTGAGGTTGTTGTGTGCTGCGTCACATATATGGCCCTGTATGTTGTACGAGCCGCAGCATGCTGAGAGAGAATCAGGAGAAGAGGAGCGGTGAGCATATATATTTGTTATCTTATTTCCGATCCTGGGATGAGAGAGATAGGGCCACGGTCGCAGTTGCAAACCCAGCGAGTGCAATTTTGACACCACAATTGTGGTGCGTGGCCAGCTGAAAGATGCGTCAAATTTATTAAGAGGCATTCGCTTCTTATTAAATGTGTGGCATCCTACTCCAGCGAACTGTTTACTAAGACTGGAGTATGAAACGCCAGTCCTAATATATCCCCCTCTTTGTGTCTGGTCAGAATCATTGGAAGGTGCAGTGAATCTTACCGAGGAGATTGTAGAAAGCAGTCCGTTCTTCTGGCTGCAGGGTATGCTCCTTCCTCCTCTTCCGGCACTCGTCTATCATGTAGGTCAGCGAACTGTGATAGAAGAAATAGATATTACAGTCAGCAGTCCAATGTAAAAATATCAAATACACCCAAACCTACAAAGCACCTCAAAAACAGAGTACAGCAAAAAGGGGGGGGACCCCAATATGACTCAGGAACAGCCTACAATGCGCAAAAGCGCAAGGGACATAACGTCCCGATATAATATGAAAATAACTACTATGAGTTGTAAAAAGTATACATCTTTATTATTAATTCTAATTATTAATAATAAAGATGTATACTTTTTACTACTCATGGTAGTTATTTTCATATTATATTGGGACGTTATGTCCCTTGCGCTTTTGCGCATTGTAGGTTGTTCCAAAATATCAAATACAGACAATTATGTGTTTATAAGTTTACAATGAATTAAAAATGAAATGAATAAATGACAGGGAAATCTTAGTAAAATCCATGTGTAAGAACATTTCCTGGTGGTCTGTCTCTGGGGTTAGTGCTGTTACCTCTCAGAGCATTAGTTAAAGAGGCTCTGTCACCAGATTTTGCAACCCCTATCTGCTATTGCAGCAGATCGGCGCTGCAATGTAGATTACAGTAACGTTTTTATTTTTAAAAAACGAGCATTTTTGGCCAAGTTATGACCATTTTCGTATTTATGCAAATGAGGATTGCAAAAGTACAACTGGGCGTGTTGAAAAGTAAAAGTACAACTGGGCGTGTATTATGTGCGTACATCGGGGCGTGTTTACTACTTTTACTAGCTGGGCATTGTGTATAGAAGTATCATCCACTTCTCTTCAGAACTCATCGTTATAGTCATTTATTAACTTTCATTTTAAAACGGCTCTTTACATTAGACTGTCACTTTACGTTACTTTATTTTCCCTGTTCTGCACCCAGACACCGCAATACAACATGCCATGATATCCTTAACATTCATAAAATAACAATATAACTAAAACGACTGTTGACAATACATACACAATACACATAGATGTATATCTTTCTACTCACTGAATCTGCAAATCTGTCAGTGCGATGTGTGCGCATGCCCCGATCCGACCGAGGATGCGATGCTGTCCCCGCTCCGTCTCTGTAGATGCACTGCGCATGCCCGGAAATCCCGCTACGCGTCGGGTATCCGGATGTGCGCTCCAGCATGTGGAGGCGGAAGTGGGGCAGTCCTCGCTTCCGGCCGTGGCTCTGGGCATGCGCCGACAATCATCGGCTGTTCCTTGTTGAACCACACAGTATATAAGGGCTTCAAGACACAGGACACACACACACACATCCCCCTGAGGAAGCAATACTACAGCGAAACGCGCGTTGGGGCTTCTGTGCTGGAGCACCTATCGGACTTTTACTGCAATCGTACATGGGTAAGCCTTGTCTAATACACTCTCTCTCTCAGTCAGTTAGATGTTGATAACTTGGATTCTGCACCTAATATCTAGATACATACAAACCATGTCTTTTTGTACTGGGATTCTGTAAGCTTGACCATGTCTTAGAATAGGGACATATTCAGATAAATTTGAGAGATTTTGTCGACTTGACAATATAGCTTGCCCAATCTGCATAATTATATTGCCGATACCTGTTCCTTGAAACTTTCTTCTAGAGTCTCGTCCTTCTAATATATTGTATCATATACATATATTTTTATATAAGTGTATTTTTTGTATATGTCATTAATACATTTTGTATGTTTAATATATCCCCCTGGCTACAAGCTCTCTTTTCTCTGTGTTCTCGATGAGCACATTAAAAGAGACTGGACTGTCACAGGACAAAGCCCTGTGGTGGGGCAGGCCTCAAGCCTGCTTGTAGCATACGGCAGTGGAGGTGTATTGGTGGTAGTAGAGGTAGCCAACAGACAGCAAGGGTGGTGGTAGTATTAGTAGCAGCACATTAAAAGACACTGTACAGTCACAGGACAAAGCCCTGTGGTGGGGCAGGCCTTAGGCCTGCTTGTAGCAGACGGCAGTGGAGGTGTATTGGTGGTAATAGAGGTAGCCAACGGACAGCAAGGGTGGTGGTGGTAGTAGTAGTAGTAGTAGTAGTAGTAGCAGCAGCACATTAAAAGAGACTGGACAGTCACAGGACAAAGCCCTGTGGTGGGGCAGGCCTGCTTGTAGCAGACAGCACTGGGGGTGGATTGGTGGTGGTTGACTGGTAGTAGTGGTGGTGGTGGACTACTGACAGCACGGGTGGTGGTGGTAGTAGTAGCTGCATCAAAAGCACAGCAGCACATTAAAAAAGAGTGGACAGGACAAAGCCCTGTGGTTGTTTTTCTGAGACTTGTCAGAGGTACTGCGGATGGTGCTGTCACTGCTGTGTATGAGGACCGGCGTCGGTTACTAGGCAGACATAGACAACATGGAATATCAAGCCAAGCTTTCCTTTGGAAAAAAAGATGTGGAAAATAAACTGTGGCAGAATTTTACAATCCCCAAGATAAAAAGAGGACATTAAAAAAAGACTGTGGTGGGGCAGGCCTGCTTGTAGCAGATGGCAGTGGAGGTGTATTGGTGGTAGTAGAGGTAGCCAACGGACAGCAATGGTGGTAGTAGTAGTAGTAGTAGCAGCACATTAAAAGAGACTGGACAGTCACAGGACAAAGCCCTGTTTTGGGGCTGGCCTCAGGCCTGCTTGTAGCAGACGGCTGTGGAGGTGTATTGGTGGTAGTAGAGGTAGCCAACGGACAGCAAGGGTGGTGGTAGTAGTAGTAGTAGCAGCAGCACATTAAAAGAGAGTGGACAGTCACAGGACAAAGCCCTGTGGTGGGGCAGGCCTGCTTGTAGCAGACGGCAGTGGAGGTGTATTGGTGGTAGTAGAGGTAGCCAACGGACAGCAAAGGTGGTAATAGTAGTAGTAGTAGCAGCACATTAAAACAGACTGGACAGTCACAGGACAAAGCCCTGTGGTGGGGCTGGCCTCAGGCCTGCTTGTAGCAGACTGCAGTAGAGGTGTATTGGTGGTAGTAGAGGTAGCCAACGAACAGCAAGGGTGGTGGTAGTAGTAGCAGCAGCACATTAAAAGACACTGGACAGTCACAGGACAAAGCCCTGTGGTGGGGTAGACCTGCTTGTAGCAGACGGCACTGGGGGTGGATTGGTGGTAGAAGTAGTAGCAGCACCAACAGCGGCACATTAAAAAAAGAGTGGACAGGACAGATTCCCGTAGTAGCAGACGGCAGCACCAGGCGGCAGCAGCAATGTCAGATCTAATCAGTGGCATCAGGCACAGGGCTTTTAAAACCCTCACCGATCCACGCTTGATTCATTTTCAGAAACGTTAGATTTTCCAAGCTGTTGGCGGACAATCTTGTTCGCTTAGGGGTGACGAAGCCCCCTGCCGCGCTGAATACCCTATCTGACGCTACTCTGGAGGGTGGACAAGACAGTACACCCATGGCAAACTGGGCCAGTTCTTGCCAATGATCCAATCTGCTGACCCAGAAGTCCATGGGGTCTGGGATCAGGATTTCTGATGGAGAAAGGGCACAGTCCAGGTACGAGTGAACCTGGTTGTTTAGGTGCTGGACCTGGTGATGGTGAACATCCCTTTGGTGACTACGATGTGTGTCAGGTCGGGGTATTGGATGTAAAAATGTTGTCATCATATTTTCCAAACCGAATTGGCTGCTGCTGCCGCCGCTGCTGTCGCCTATTGCAGAGGTAGCTCTGCCAGAGGCGGTGGAACGATGAGACAGTGGGGATCTGAGAGTGGCCCCCCAGTCAGACATGCTTGCAGCAGGTGTTTGCCATTTGAAAGCCGTGGCAAGCTGGCTGCATAGCTTCTCTCTATAATAAGCCAATTTTGCCTCCCTGTTGGAAGGCGCAAAAAACTCCCCCATTCTGGCTTTATATCGAGGGTCTAAAAGTGTGGCTATCCAGTACTCATCTCTTTGCTTCATGCTAACAATACGACAGTCAGCGCGCAAGTAACGAAGCATACAGCTCGCCATCCTGGCCAGCGTTTCAGAGGGCCCGGTTGGTTCCATCTCCGCCCCATACTGCCATGGTTGTCCATCATCAAGGTCGTCGCCAGACTCGTCATCACCATCACTATCATGTTGTGCGGCTGCCTCGTCCCCTATCCCTTCCTGTGATTCCATCTCCAAATCCAGCTCCTCTTCAGGTCCTGTTTCCTCACCCTCATCCTCCTCCTCCTCCTCAACATCCATAGCCAGATGTAATCCTTCCTCCATCCTTTGCTGAATCATCGCTGTGAGCATTTGCTCCATAATGAAAATCAGCAGCATAACATCGTTCATTCCACTAGCATCACGGCTCACAAATCGTGTGGCCTCTTCAAAGGGCCTCAAAACGCGACATGCGTCTCTAACCAGCTGCCAGTGCCTGAGCTCGAAATTACACTGGCTCCAAACGCTGCCCGTCTGCTGCATCAGGAAATCATTCACGGCTTTCCTCTCTTCGTACAGACGGTCCAACATGTGCAGGTGGAATTCCAGCGTGTTGGACCGTCGCAAATCAGGCTGTGTTCTGGGAGATTGTTTTGACGCTGCAAGTCCAGGAGGGCGTGCTTAAATGCATACAAACGTCTAAAGCGAACGCAAACCCTCCTGGACATGGCCAGCACACCCTTCAAACCAACATATGACTTTAAGAAGCGTGTTATGACCAGATTGATCACATGTGCCATGCAAGGAGCGTGTGTCAGGTGACCTAGACGCAGTGCAGCCACAACGTTCTTCCCGTTATCAGAGACAACATTGCCCAGTGTGAGTTTCAGAGAAGACAGCCAGCGTGCGATTTCCTCTTTGATGCACAGCAGCAGCTCCTGCCCTATGTTGCTTTTCTCGCCCAGGATCAGCAGGTGTAAGACAGCGTTGTGGCGCTTCACCTTGCACCTATGAAAATAGGAGGGAGGAGGAGTGGAAGATACGCTGTGTCCTGTCGAGGACGGGAAGACCTCCATTGAGGAGGGCAAGGAGGAGGAGGAGGAGTAGGAGGAGGAGGATGGTAGGCGCCTGGTGTCCGGAGTTGAACCAGAAAGATACAAGCGTGGAGGTGGTAATGCCTGGCATTGCTGCGGTGGTGCATCGGACTGCAAAATATTGACCCAGTGGGCCGTGAAAGACATGTACTGTCCCTGCCCATAGTTGCTGCTCCACGTGTCGACGGTGGCATGTACCCCGCTGCACACGGATAATTGCAAGGACTGGCACACCTTTTCCTCCACGTGCTTGTGCAAGGCAGGGACAGCTGTCTTGGAGAAGTAATGGCGGCTAGGTATTCGCCACCTAGGCTGAGCGCACGCCATCAATTGCTTGAAGCCGGCGGAGTCGACCAGGTGGTACGGCAGCGACTGCACCACCAACAACTTAGCCAGGTGTGAATTAAGCCACACGACAAGTGGATGACTGGGTATATATTGTTGCTTATTGGACAACGATTCCGTAATGGATAACTGACGGGACGTAGGAGGAGCACTAGATGACAGTGATGATGATGATGACAACGACATGGTGGATAAGGCCTGGCTACTACTTAGATGACAGGGACTCGGAGCAGCAGCAGCAGCAGAGGGGTCTTCATTAGATGTACATGATGGTGGGGCATATCGATTGTCCCACATGGCCTTGTGATGCCGCTCCATGTGTTTACGTAGAGCGGTAGTTCCTACATTGCTTCCCTGCCGACGCCTTACTTTCTGCTTGCAGATACGGCACTGTGCCATGTTTTCGTCCTCCGGGAAGGTACAGAAAAATTGCCACACGGCAGAGTACCGTAAAGAGGTAGTACTACATCCACCACCACCACCCGAGCTTGCCCCTTGTCTGGCAGGCTTTTTTCGGGAGCCTACACCTGTAGCATCAGTGTCGCCGTCACCGGCTCCTGAGCTGACCCTACCGCTGCAACGTTTTGCAGATTGACTTCTGCCCCTACCTCGGCTTGGCTGTTTATCACTGCCAGTGCCGCCACTACTACCCTCCTCCTCTGACGCCGTCATCACCTCGTCACCTGGTTCCCACGTCCTGTCTAAAACAACATCATCATAGCCCTCCTCATCATCCCTGCCACTTCTGTCACTGTGTTGTGAATGTGATGTGACATCATGGCGGGCTCCATGCCCCCCTCATTACTGCGTCTGCCACCACGGATACCACCAACACCCCCACTACCACAGCTATGCGTCTCGGACACCGCTTCCACCTCCACCACCGCCGCAACACACTCCATTGGCTGACTCGCGGAAAACAAATCATCATCACTATGTTGTTCAGTATCTTCCTTCACACCCGGACTTAGGACTCTCAGGAAAGATGGCTTCCCGCTAGGAAGGGGGAGTGAAGACATAGATGATGAAATGGAAACGCTAGAAATACCCATATTACTACTGTCACTGTGCCAAGGAACTGTAGAGGATCTGGAATCCAACGAAACCTGGCTTGAAGCCAGATCGTCAGAGTTTCTCTGCTGAGATGGCCGCGAGCCAGCCAACCAGTCCACAATGGCCGTATTGTCTAAAGTAACCTGCCCACCGGAGGAGATGGACAAGTCTGGCTTGCTGATACTGCTACTACTACCAGCAGGCACATGGCTGCTGCTACTAGTGGAACTGGGCACATGTCTTGTGCCACAAATACTGGTACTGGGTCTGGCACCAACAGATCCAACATTTAGACTGGAAGGGCATGGGTGTTTTTTCCTCTACCCCGTCCTTTCACAACCTTTTTTTTACCAGACATTTCACTGCTGGAATGAAGCTAGATGAATCAAAACCCCGGGGATGAGCCCCTTCTAAAAGCATATTCACACACTGGCTTGGCAAATGGCAAAGAGAATTTCTATCAGCCACTGTGCACTGACTCGGAATGCTGGTCCTGGGCGTTGTAGCACTACAAAGGCTGCCTCAGCTGCCTGTATTGCAAGTTGGATGCAACAATGTGGATGAGCCCCTTCTAAAAGCGTATTCACACACTGGCTTTGGCAAATGGCAATGAATGAGAATTTCTATCAGCCACTGTGCACTGACTCAGGGAATGCTGGCCCTGGGCGTTGTAGTACTACAAAGGCTGCCTCAGCTGCCTGTATTGCAAGTTGGTTACAACGGGGATGAGCCCCTTCTAAAAGCTTATTCACACACTGGCTTGGCAAATGGCAATGAATGAGAATTTCTATCAGCCACGCCGCGGTGCACTCACTCAGGGAATGCTGGGCGTTGTAGTACTACAAAGGCTGCCTGTATTGCAAGTTGGATTGTTATGTTAACGGGGATGAGCCCCTTCTAAAAGCTTATTCACACACTGGCTTGGCAAATGGCAATAAATAAGAATTTCTATCAGCCACGCCGCGGTGCACTCAGGGAATGCTGGGCATTGTAGTACTACAAAGGCTATCTGTTTTGCAAGTTGGATTGTTATGTTAACGGGGATGAGCCCCTTCTAAAAGCTTATTCACACACTGGCTTGGCAAATGGCAATGAATGAGAATTTCTATCAGCCACGCCGCGGTGCACTCACTCAGGGAATGCTGGGCGTTGTAGTACTACAAAGGCTGCCTGTATTGCTAGTTGGATTGTTATGTTAACGGGGATGAGCCCGTTCTAAAAGCTTATTCACACACTGGCTTGGCAAATGGCAATAAATGAGAATTTCGATCAGCCACGCCGCGGTGCACTCAGGGAATGCTGGGCGTTGTAGTACTACAAAGGCTAACTGTTTTGCAAGTTGGATTGTTATGTTAATGGGGATGAGCCCCTTCTAAAAGCTTATTCACACACTGGCTTGGCAAATGGCAATGAATGAGAATTTCTATCAGCCACACCGCGGTGCACTCAGGGAATGCTGGGCATTGTAGTACTACAAAGGCTGACTGTATTGCAAGTTGGATTGTTATGTTAATGGGGATGAGCCCCTTCTAAAAGCTTATTCACACACTGGCTTGGCAAATGGCAATGAATGAGAATTTCTATCTGCCACGCCGCGGTGCACTCAGGGAATGCTGGGCGTTGTAGTACTACAAAGACTGCCTGTATTGCAAGTTGGATTGTTAGGTTAACCCATGCAACGGGGATGAGCCCCTTCTAAAAGCTTATTCACACACTGGCTTGGCAAATAGAGAATTTGTATTGCAATTTGGATGTTGAGAGTAGACTCCCGCTGTAGTGGATGAGCCCCTTCGATTGCTGGACTACTGGCTTTTAGATTCCTAAAGCTTTCCCTAACTGCACAGAGATGCTATCCCTACATTTCCTGTCTATAAAATGGCCGCTGAGCTCCGTACATAGACTTTTATTGCAGGCTTGAGCCCGCCCCTATGCTGCCTCCCGATTGGCTGGGAGAGCCGTTTGCAAGGCATTATGGGGTAGCCTGATGTCAGGTGATATTGTGAAATCTTCCATTTTACATCTAACATGTGGTAGGCGCCAAAATGTAGCCGGGTACGAACCGAACTTTTCCCGATGTTGGGACCGAAACCGGGTTCGGTTGTCCCGGTTCGCTCATCTCTAATTGTTTTGACTGCAGCATTAAAGATTATATATTTTTGTAGATATAATTGTGGCTGTTTGGCACTCATTTTATGTACAGTATACTGTAGGTCTTACATAAATACTGAATCTGTGCCTGTCTATTTAGTTTTATATAATATGCACAATAATAGGGGAATTTTTCCCATCATATTGTATATTGTACATATATGCATTTTTTTGTTATCAAATTGGTGAATGGAACAGAAAAATGTGTTTCCCAAACTTTTGGCTGTTATAAGGGGCGGATTAAGGGTACCATGGGCCCCGGGCAAATTTTTCAAGTCTGGGCCCCCTCCCCCCCCGCCCCAAACTCTGAATACAAGATTCTGGCGACACTATACCGTATATTTTTGCAGATTTCTATTTAGGCGGCCACAGAACCGGCACGGTTTTGAATTTGCTGTAAAAGCAGAATGAGCCATAGAGAAGAGAGAAAGCAGAATACTTTGAGACCCTAAAGAGTCAGAAGCTTTAAATTGCTTATGGTTTCCGGGGATATAATCTGCTGTGCGGGAATATAACCTTCAAGAACCTGTCTCTGTTGTTTAACTCCAAGTCCAAGCCATTTTTCATTTTTCACTGGCCGCCTCTCTAGAGCCATAACTTTTTTTATTTTTACGTCAATGGACTGGTGGGTGAAGGATTATTTTTTGCGGGAGGAGTTGTATTTTTTATTGCCACCATTTAAAGTACCATATAATGGGTGAATTGGAAAAATCTGGGATTCCTTAATTTTTTTGGGGTTTAGTTTTTACTGTATATATTTACCTTCTCTTAAGGTAAAAGTAGATTTAACCCCTTAACGCTCCAGGACATACTATTATGTCATGGTAAGTGCATCGTTCGCGCTCCATGACATAATAGTATGTCATGGAGTAAATACGGCGCCGTTCGCGCGGGGCGCGTTCATGAGCTGTGATAGCTGCTGTTTCCGACAGCAGGCTATCACAGCTCAATGTGTCGGGACCGATCGCGGTGGTCCCCGCAGATTAACCCCTCAGAAGCCGCATTCAATAGCGATCGCGGCTTCTTAGGGGTTAAACCGCCATCGCCGGCCTGCTACTTGATAGCGGCCGGCGATGGTGACTATGGCAACCGGACACCAAACAATGGCTTCCGGCAATGCCATCGACGGAAGCCTAGTGGGTTCTGACAGAGTCAGGACCCACTATGCTTGCTGTCAGTGAGTAGCTGACAGTTCTAATACACTGCACTACGCATGTAGTGCAGTGTATTAGAATAGCGATCAGGGCCTCCTGCCCTCATGTCCCCTAGTGGGACAAAGTAAAAAAGTTTAAAAAAAGTAAAAAAAAGTTGTGTAAAAATAACAAAATAAAAGTTTTAAAAGTAATAAAAGTAAAAAGCCCCCCTTTTCCCTTAGCAGTCTTTATTATTAAAATAAATAAATAAATAAACTATACATAATTGGTATCGCCACGTCCGTAACGGCCTGATCTACAAAATTATTTAGTTATTTATCCCGCGTGATGAACGCCGTAAAAAAATAAAATAATAAACCGAACCAGAATCACTATTTTTTGGTCACTTCTCCGCATAAAAAATGGAATAAAAAGAGATCAAAAAGTCGCATGTACCTAAAAATGGTACTGATGGAAACTACAGTTCGTTACGCAAAAAATAAGTCCTCGCACGGCTTTCTTGAAGGAAAAATAAAAAAGTTATGGCTCTTAGAACATGGGAACACAAAAAGTAAATGATTTATTACAAAAAGTATTTTATTGTGCAAACGGCATAAGACATAAAAAAAAACTATAAACATCTGGTATCGCCATAATCGTATCGCCCCGCAGAATAAAGTGAATATGTCATTTATAGCGCACGGTGAACGCTGTAAAAAAATAGAACAACAAAACAATAGTAGAATTGCTATTTTTTAGTCACCGCGCCACATAAAAATAGAGTAAAAACTCATCAAAAAGCCGCATGCACGCCAAGAAAACTACAATGGATTCCTCAAGGGGTCTAGTTTCCAAAATGGGGTCACTTTTGGGGGGTTTCCACTGTTTTGGCAACACAAGACCTCTTCAAACCGAACATGGTGCCTAATAAAAAAGGAGGGCTCAAAATCCACTAGGTGCTCCTTTGCTTCGGAGGCCGGTGCTTCAGTCCAGTAGCGCACTAGGGCCACATGTGGGATATTTCTCAAAACTGCAGAATCTGGGCAATAAATATTGAGTTGCAATTCTCTGGTAAAACCTTTTGTGTTATAAAAAAAATGGTATAAAGAGGATTTTCTGACAAAAAAAATATGTAAATTTCACCTCTACTTTGCTCTAAATTTCCGTGAAACACCTAAAGGGTTCATAAACTTTCTAAATCCTGTTGTGAATACTTTGAGGGGTCTAGTTTCTAAAATGGGGTGTTTGATAGGGGTTTCTAATATATGGGCCCCTCAAAGTGTCAGGTCCGTATTTCACACCGAATAACCACCTCTGTAAATTGAAAGCTGAAGGCATGCCTGGAGAGAAGTACACCACACAAATGTCTGAGGTACAGCTTCAATGTCAGCCAGGAGGCACTGAACTTTATTCAGAACAAAGAAACACACACACACACAGAGAAGACACATGCCCCTCCCTATAGATGTGTGACTTGCTTAAATTCTATTCGCTCCCCCAGCTGTAACTTTTCCTATACATTCTTCTGCACACTCCTCTTTGCATTCCAGGGGGCGGTGTCTTCCATAGGTGTGTCCGACATGAACAAAGAACTTGTTATATATATCAGTATATTACACAAAGAACTGAAATGTATATACATATGTGTGAGGATAATATTTTTCAGACAATATACATAGTAATGATCCCTGACAAAAGCAACTTCAGAACTGAACTGTAACCTAAAAAAATAAATAAATTAGGCAATACTTCATTTCTTACATTATACTGATAATGAGCCGTGCCCACCCCGAGATGACCCCAGTTTTAACCGTTTGTATAAACTGAGACCCCTATTAGACCATTTCGGTGCTCGGTTTTCCCAAGCATACACCCCCGAGAAGTGTATTTCTATTGATGAGTCCTGGTACATTTTAAATGGAGGCTTCAATTCCGCCAGTACCTGCCGAGTAAGAGGGCAAGGTATGGCGTGAAGATGTATAAGCTGTGCGAGAGTGCATTAGAGTATACCTACAGATTTAGGATATATGAAGGGAAGGACACCAGTATTCAGCCCCAAGCACCACCTCTACCTGGATAATTTTTATACCAGCGTCCCGCTCTTCAAGTGCCTCGCTTCCAGAAGTCCTGCGGCATGCGGCACGGCTAGAAGAAATCTGAGAGGCCTCCCTAAGACTCTGCAGGGCAAACACTCAGAAGGGGTGAGAGCAGGGCACAATCCAGCAGCAACATATTGTGTGTCAAGTACAAGGACAAGATAGATGTCACACCAGTACCTATGTACCAGTACAGAGACCCCCAAACCAGACTGCATCCTGGACTACAATAGGTACATGGGAGGGGTGGACTTGTCAGATCAAGCCCTGAAGCCCTACAGCACCATGCGGTGTGGTATAAGAAGCTGGTCGTGCACATCATACCAAAAAGTTCCCCAAACTGGCAAGAAGGGAAAAAGTCAGAGGTGCAAAGCCTTCTATAGGAGGGGGATAAGGAAGGACACAATATATCAATGTGACACGTGTCCCGAAAAACTAAGGCTCTGTATGAAAGAGTGTTTTAAAATGTATCATACATCCCTTTATTTTTAATCTACCCAAGTTTTACTTACCCTGATGCCCTCCGCACAGCTTATCCCCCTCATCTTTCCCTTCTGAGCCCTGCCTTGTGCCCAGGCAGCTGATAACAGCCACATTGAAGGTGTTGCCGTACCCGGGAGAACCCACATTACAGTTTATGGGGTGTATGTCTCCGGTCAAAATGCTCACTAAACCTCTAGATGAATGCCTCAAGGGTGTAGTTTTTAAAATGTGGTCACTTCTTGGGGGTTTCAACTGTACTGGTACCTCAGGGGCTTCTGCATACATGACTTAGCACCATGAAATCCCCAGTAGGCAAAATGGTGGTCCTTTCCTTTTGAGCCCCCCCCATGGGCCCAAACGGCAGTTTATCACCACAACTGGGATATTGCCGCACTCAGGACAAATTGGGCAACAAAATGGGGTATTTTATTCCTTGTGAAAATAAGAAATTTTTAGCCAAAACGACATCTCATTAGAAAAAACTACATTTTTGTCAATTCACAGCCCATTTCAAATAAATTCTGTGAAAAAACTATGGGGTCTAAATGGTCACAACACCCATAAATGAATTCCTTGAGGGGTGTAGTTTCCAAAATGTGGTAAGTTCTGGTGGGTTTCCATTGCTTTGATACCTCTGGGACTCTGCAAATACCACATGGCACACGAAAACCAATCCAGCAAATCTGGACTCCATAGAACACACAGCGCTCCATTCCTTCTGAGCCCTCCCATGGGCCCAAACGGCAGTTTCTCACCACAATTGGGGTATTGCTGCACTCAGGAGAAATTGGCCAACAAAATGGAGTATTGTATTCCTTGTGAAAATAAGACATTTTGAGCCAAAACGACATCTTATTGGAAAAAATTATATTTTATTTAATTCACAGCCCAATTCAAATAAATTCTGTGTAGAAACTGTGGGGTCTAAATGGTCACAACACCCATAAATGAATTCCTTGAAGGGTGTAGTTTCCAAAATGGGGTCACTTCTGGTGGGTTTCCATTGCTTTGATACCTCTGGGGTTTTGCAAATGCGACATGGCACCGAAAACCAATCCAGCAAAATCTGCACTCCAAAGAACACACAGCGCTCCTTCCCTTCTGAGGCCTCCCATGGGCCCAAACGGCAGTTTATCGCCACAAATGGGGTATTGCTGCATTTAGAAGAAATTGGGCAACAAAATTAGGTATTTTGTTTCCTGTGAAAGTAAGAAATGTTGATGAAAAATTAGATTTTATTGGAAAAAATGCATTTTTTTAATTTCACAGCCCAATTCAAATACGTGCTGAGTAAAAACCGTAGGGTCAAAATGGTAACAACAACCATAAATGAATTCCTTGAGGGGTGTAGTTTCCAAAATGGGGGATTCCCACTGTTTTGGCACCTAAACACCTCTTCAAACCTGGCATGCTGCCTAAAATATATTCTAATAAAAAAGAGGCCTCAAAATGCACTAGGTGCTTCTTTGCTTCTGGGGCTTGTGTTTTAGTCCACGAGCGCACTAGAGCCACATGTGGGACATTTCTAAAAACTGCAGAATCTGGGCAACACATATTTATTAGTGTTTCTCTGGTAAAACCTTCTGTGATACAGAAAAAAATTGAATAAAATTGAAATTCAGCAAGAAAAGTGAAATTTGCAAATTTCACATCCACTTTGATTTAATTCCTGTGAAATGCATAAAGGGTTAAAAAAACTTCTAAATGCTGTTTTGAATACTTTGAGGGGTCTCGTTTTTAAAATGGGGTGTTTTATGGGGGTTTCTAATACATAGGCCCCTCAAAGCCACTTCAGAACTGAACAGGTACCTTAAAAAAACAGGCTTTTGAAATTTTCTTAAAAATATGAGAAATTGCTATTTATGTTCTAAGCCTTGTAACGTCCAAGAAAAATAAAAGAATGTTCAAACAACGATGCCAATCTACAGTAGATATATGGGAAATGTGAACTAGTAACTATTTTGGGTGGTATAACCGTCTGTTTTACAAGCAGATGCATTTAAATTTAGAAAAATTCTATTTTTTCAAAATTTTCTCTAGATTTTGCAATTTTTCAAAAATAAACACTGAATATATCGACCAAATTTTACCACTAACATGAAGCCCAATGTGTCACGAGAAAACAATCTCAGAATCACTTGGATAGGTTTAAGCATTCCGACGTTATTATCACATAAAGTGAAATATGTCAGATTTGAAAAATGAGCTCTGAGCCTTAAGGCCCAAACTAGGCTGCGTCCTTACCTTAATATAAGGTAAATATATACAGCCCCAGAACCAAGCTAAGTAAAAATATGCAGCCCCAGAACAAAGCTCAGTACATATATACAGCACGAGAACAAGGCCCAGTACATATATACAACACCAGAACCAAGCTCGATACATACACCGTGTTCCAAATTATTATGCACATTGGATTTAAGTGTCATAAACATTTAATTATTCGTTTTTCAATTAAACTCATGGATGGTATTGTGTCTTAGGGCTCTTTGGATCATTGTAATCAATCTCAGACATCTGTGATAATTAGTTTTCCAGGTGTGCCCAATCAAAGGAAAACTACTTAAGAAGGACGTTCCACATTATTAAGCAGACCACAGGTTTCAAGCAATATGGGAAAGAAAAAGGATCTCTCTGCTGCCGAAAAGCGTGAAATAGTGCAATACCTTGGACAAGGTATGAAAACATTGGATATTTGAAGAAAACTTAGGCGTGATCATCGTACTGTGAAAAGATTTGTGGCTGATTCAGAGCATAGACGGTTCGTTCAGATAAAGGCATAATGAGGAAGGTTTCTACCAGACAAATTAATAGGATTAGGAGAGCACCTGCTAAAATGCCATTGCAAAGCAGCAAACCGGTATTTTAAGCCGCTGGTGCCTCTGGAGTCCCTCGAACCTCAAGGTGTAGGATCCTCCAGAGGTTTGCAAGTGTGCATAAAGCTATTATTCGGCCACCCCTAAACAATGCTCACAAGCAGAAACGATTGCAGTGGGCTCAGAAATACATGAAGACTCATTTTCAAATCGTGTTGTTTACTGATAAGTGCCGTGCAACCCTGGATGGTCCAGATGGATGGAGTAGTGGATGGTTGGTGAATGGCCACCATGTCCCAACAAGGCTGCGACGTCAGCAAGGAGGTGGCGGAGTCATGTTTTGGGCTGGAATCATGGGGAGAGAGTGGTAGGCCCCTTTAGGGTCCCTGACGGTGTGAAAATGACCTCTGCAAAGTACGTAGAGCTTATGACTGACCACTTTCTTCCGTGGTACAAAAAGAAGAACCGTGCCTTCCGTAGCAAAATTATCTTCATGCATGACAATTCACCATCTCATGCTGCAAAGAATACCTCTGCGTCATTGGCTGCTATGGGCATAAAATGAGTACTCATGGTGTGGCCCCCATGTTCCCCTGAACTCAACCCTATTGAGAACCTTTGGAGCATCCTCAAGCAAAATATCTATGAGGGTGGGAGGCAGTTCACATCAAAACAGAAGCTCTGGAAGGTTATTCTGACATCCTGCAATGATATTCAAGCAGAAACTGTCCAACTACTCACAAATTCAATGGATGCAAGAATTGTGAAGGTGATATCAAAGAAGGGGTCACAACACGATTCCAACTTCTTAGGCACAGGAACAACGGTAGCACGGGATACAGGATACAGGTAGCAGGTACGGGGACACTGGGAACAGGATAACACTAAGGGACCATTTGCAAGACTAACAGGGGTAAACACAACAATGCTCAGTCAATGAGTGATGGAGCAGGGCCCTTCTTATAGTCCAGGGTGATCATGGGTTAATTGGTAATTATTTTCATGTGCGCGCGCTGGTCCTTTAAGGCCGGGCACGAGCAAGCACCCTACGGGACACAGCAGAACTGAGCAGAAGTGAGCGCTGGCGTCTCCTTGGGAGGAGATGCTGCCCAGCGCTTACTGATCCATGACTGCCAATAGTAATCAATTGTATTCGTGTCCTAAGGACGCGGATACAATTGGGTGAGAGGTCCTGCTTCACCCCGGTTCTCTGAACCGGCTGTAATTTTAACAACCGTTTCGGGAGAACCAGGATGAGCTGGGCCCCCTTCCAGCCTCAGGCCCCGGGCACTTGCCCAGATTGCCCTCATGGTAATCCGCCCCTGTCTGTTGTCACAAATTTGCAAGGATACAATTGCCTAAAATGTCTTTGTATGCTGTAACCGCAAATACCAGATTTGTTCATCAGACTACCAGACAATGACACATGATTCTTTCCATTGCTCCAGAGTCCAGTGGCGGCGTGCTTTACATCACTCCAGCCATCGCTTGGCATTGCGCATGGTGATCTCAGGATTGTATTCAGCTGCTCAAACAATGAAACCCATTTCATGAAACTCAGACGCACAGATCTTGTGCTGATGTCACATCTAGGAGCAGTCTGTAACTCTGTAGTTAGTGATACAACAGCGGATAAGCAATTTTTACACACTTCATACTTGGTTTGACCCACTCTGTGAGTTTGCATGTTCTACCTCTTCATTACTTCGATCGCTCGTCCCCATGCATTTCTATTATGTCTGCAGCACATCTCCCTGTTTACACAGGGAGATGTACTGCCGACAATGATAATTTTTTATGCTGCCTAAACAATACAATCAGTTCATCGTTTGTTCATTGCCCTGATTACACGTTCATATGGACGCTTGTTTGTCCAATCATTGGCCCATGTAAAAGGGCTTTCAGACACTTCTGACTTTTGGCAAAGGTGGCATCCTAGAAGGTTGCCACGTTTAACCCCTTCCCTCTTTAGCCACTTTTGACCTTCCTGACCGAGCCTCATTTTTCAAATCTGACATGTGTCACTTTATGTGGTAATAACTCCGGAATGCTTTCACCTATCCAAGCGATTCTGAGATTGTTTTCTCGTGACACATTGGACTTTAAGTTACTGGCAAAATTTGCTCGATATGTTCAGTATTTAATTGTGAAAAACACCAAAATTTAGCGAAAAATTGCAAAAATTAGCATTTTTCTCAATTTAAATGTATCTGCTTGTAAGACAGGCAGTTATACCACACAAAATTGTTGCTAATTAACATCACCCATATGTCTACTTTAGATTGGTATTGTTTTTTGAACATCCTTTTATTTTTCTATGACATCACAAGGCTTAGAACTTTAGCAGCAATTTCTCACATTTTCAAGAAAATTTCAAAAGGCCATTTTTACAGGGGCCAGTTCAGTTGTGAAGTGGCTTTGAGGGCCTTATATATTAGAAACCCCCAAAAAGTCACCCCATTTTAAAAACTTCACCCCTCAAAGTATTCAAAACAGCATTTAGAAAATGTCTTAACCCTTTACACATGTCACAGGAATTAAAGCAAAGTAGAGGTGAAATTTACAAATTTCATATTTTTTTGCAGAAATAAATTTTTAGTACAATTTTTTTTATAACACAGAAGGTTTTACCAGAGAAATGCAACTCAATATTTGTTGCCCAGTTTCTGCAGTTTTAGGAAATATCCCACATGTGGCCGTAGCGTGCTACTGGACTGAAGCATCGGCCTCAGAAGCAAAGGAACACCTGGTGGATTTTGGGGCCTTATTTTTGTTAGAATAAATTTTAGGCACCATGTCAGGTTTGAAGGGCTCTTGCGGTGCCAAAACAGTCAAAATCCCCCAAAAGTGACCCCATCTGGGAAACTACACACCTCAAGGAAATTATCTAGGGGTACAGTGAGCATTTTGACCGCACAGCGTTTTTACAGAAATTATTGGAAGTAGGCCGTGAAAATTAAAATCAACATTTCTTCAAAGAAAATGTAGGTTTAGCGATTTTTTTTCTCATTTTCACAAGGACTAAAGGAGAAAAAGCACCGTAAAATTTGTAAAGCAATTTCTCCCGAGTAAAACAATGCCCCACATGTGGTAATAAACGGTTGTTTGGAGACACGGCAGGGCTGAGAAGGGAAAGTGCGCTATTTGGCTTTTGGAGCTCAAGTTTAGCAGGAATGGTTTGCGGAGGCCATGTCACATTTACGAAGTCCTTGAGGAGACAAAACAGTGGAAACCCCCCACAAGTGACCCTATTTTGGAGACTACACCCATTGAGGAAATTATCTAGGGGTATAGTGAGCTCTTTGACCCCACAGGTTTTTTGCAGAAATTATTGGAAGTAGGCCCTGAAAATAAAAATCAACATTTTTTCAAAGAAAATGTAGGTTTAGCTTATTTTTACTCATTTCCACAAGGACTGAAGGAGAAAAAGCACCACAAAATTTGTAAAGCAATTTCTCCCGAGTAAAACAATGCCCCACATGTGGTAATAACCGGCTGTTTGGAGACACGGCGTGGCTTAGAAGGGAAAGAGCGCTATTTGGCTTTTGGAGATCACATTGAGCAGGAATGGTTTGCGGCGGCCATGTCACATTTACAAAGCCCCTGAGGGGAAAAAACAATGAAAACGCCCAAAAAGTGACACCATTTAGGAAACTACACCTCTTGAGGAATTCATCTAGGGGCGTAGTGAGCATTTTGACCCCACAGATGTTTCATAGAATTTATTAGAATTGGGCAGTGAAAATAAAAACAATGCTTTTTCATCAATAAGACGTAGCTTTAGCGCAAATTTTTTCATTTTCGCAACAAATAAAGGAAAAAAAGAACCCAACATTTGTAAAGCAATTTCTACCGAGTACGGCAATACCCCATATGTGGTCATAAACTGCTGTTTGGGCACACGGCAGGGCTCAGAAGGGAAGGACCGCCATTTGGAGTGCAGATGTTGCTGGATTGGTTTCTGGGCGCCTGTGGGCCCAAAACAGTGGAAACCCCCCAGAAGTGACCCCATTTTGGAAACTACACCCCTCAATGCATTTACCTACGGGTGTAGTGAGCATGTTAACCCTGCAGGTGTTTTGTAGAAATTAGTGTGAACTCGATGTTGCAGAGTGAAAATGGGATTTTTTCCACAGATATGTGGACAATATGTGGTGCCCGGCTTATGCCACCATAACGAGTCAGCTCTCTAATTATTATGCTGGGTTTCCTGGTTTTAGAAACACCCTACATGTGGCCCTAATCTCTTGCCTGGACAGTCGACCAGGCTCAGGAGTGAAAGCGTACCATGTAAAATTGAGGCCTAATTTGGCGATTTACAAAGTATTGGTTCACAACTGCAGAGGCTCAGATGTGAAATAATAAAAATAAACCCCTGGGAAGTGACCCCACTATTGAAACTGCACCCCTCAAGGCATTTATTAAGGGGTGTAGTGAGCATTTTCACCCCACAGGTCTTTTCCATAAATAAATGCGCTGTGGATGGTGCAAATTAAAAATTTATATTTTTCCCTAGATATGCCATTCAGTGGCAAATATGTCGTGCCCAGCTTATGCCACTGGAGACACACACCCCAAAAATTGCTAAAAGGGTTCTCCCGGGTATGACGATGCCATATATGTGAAAGGAAACTGCTGTTTGGGCACGCTGTAGGGTTCAGATGGGAGGAAATGGCATTTGGCTTTTGGAGCGTGGATTTTGCTTGGTAGTAGTTTTGTTTGGAGTCTTACTGGTGTTTCCGTTTATAATGTAGGGCATATGTAAGCCGGGCGGAGTATATAAGGGGCATAGTCAGGTGGTATAATAACGGGGTAAAAAAAACCAATAAAATAATCCATAGATGTGTGTTACGCTGTGAAGCAATCCTTTCTGCACAGGCCGGTGTCGCACTGATATATGGCGTCCTTTATTATCCCCCTTTTGATCCACACTCCGCGCCTTTGTAGTTTGGGGAATTTTGCTAGGAAGTGTTGTCCTGGTATAATACGGGCACCGTCGCTTCCAGCGGATATGTTTGGGCCCTCCCTTTCCTGGTTCCCTAATTTTAGGTCCTTGAAAAATCGCCTCTTCAAACAGAAGAAATGTTCCCCTCGGGCACAACTGCATATTTTTTTATTTCCTGACTTATTGGAGCCATAACTAATTTTATTTTTCATAGACGTAGCGGTATGAGGGCTGGTTTGTTGCGGGACGAGCTGTAGTTATTATTGGTACCATTTTGGGGTACATGCAACTTTTTAATCACCTTTTATCCTATTTTTTGGGATGCCAGGTAAACAAAAAAACGCAATTCTGGCACAGCTTTTTTCGTTTTTTTTTTTATACAGCGTTCACCATGCGTTATAAATTACATGTTAACTTTATTCTGCGGGTCAGTACGATTCCGGCGATACCTAATTTATAGAACTTTTTCATGTTTTACAACTTTTTGCACAATAAAATTACTTTTGTAAAAAGAATGTATTTTTTCTGTCGCCAAGTTGTGAGAACCATAACATTTTAATTTTTTTGTCGACGGAGGTGTATGAGGGCTTGTTTTTTGCGGGACGAGCTATAGTTTTTATAGGTACCATTTTTGGATACGTGCGACTTTTTGATCACTTTTTATTCTAATATTTGTAGGGCAAAGTGACCAAAAAACAGAAACTCTGGTAACGTTTTTTACGGTTTTTTTTACGCTGTTCACCGCGTGCAATAAATAATATAATATTTTGGTACCTCCGGTCGTTACGGTCGTGGCGATACCAAATACATATGGTTTATTATTATTTTTCAATAATAAAGGACTTGATAAGAGTAAAAGGGGGATTGTGTTTTATTTGATTACTTGAAACTTTTACTGTTTTCAAACTTTTATTTTGTGCACTTTTTTTTACACTTTTTTATACTTTTTTTACACTTTTTCTCAAGTCCCACTAGGGGACTTGAAGGTCCAACGGTCAGATTTTTTTTTTTCTAATACATTGCACTACCTATGTAGTGCAATGTATTAGATCTGTCAGTCATTCACTGACAGCAAGCCGATTAGGCTTCGCCTCCCGGCGGGGCCTAAATCGGCTTCCGTAATGGCAGAGCAGGAGACCATTGTGTCTCCTGTTGCCATAACAGCAGTCGCCAGTCCCGATTGCCTGTCAGGGCTGGCGATCTGCTAGTAACCGCTACGATGCAGCAATCGCTTTCGATTGCTGCATCGAAGGGGTTAATGGCAGGGATCGGATCTAGCTCCGGTTCCTGCCGTTACAGGTGGATGTCAGCAGTACAGTACAGCTGACTTCCACCACTGATGACGCCGGATCAGCTCCTGACCCGGCGCCATCTTGCCGGCAGCTACGGAAGCCGATCAGGCTCCGCCGCCGGGCGGATCTTGACCGGCTTCGGTGCTAGGCAGACCGGGAGGCCAGTATTAGGCCTCTGGTTGCCATTGCAGCCACCGGAACCCTGGCAATTTCATTACTGGGGTTCCGATGAGCTGCAAACACCTTAAGTGCAGCGATCGCGTTTGAGCGCTGCACTTAAGGGGTTAATGGCGGGGATCGAAGCTAATTTCGGTCCCCGCCGTTACAGCCGGATGTCAGCTGTAAGATACAGCTGAGATCCGGTGATGATGGCACCGGCTCAGCTTCTGAGCTGGTCCCAAACATTTGGCGTACATGTACGGCAAGATGCGGGAAGTCAGTACTTTCCATGACGTACATGTACGGCAAATGTCGGGAAGGGGTTAAAGTCATTGAGCTCTCCAGTAAGACCCATACTACTACCAATAATTGTCTATGAAGATTGAATAGCTTGATTTCATGCACCTATTTGGAATGGGTTTTCGGCTGAAACATCTGAACCCAATAATGATAAGGCGTGTCCAAATACTTTTGGCCATATAGTGTATATTTTGCAACATTAAATTTGAACTAAGATTTGATTGCAATAAGGCTCTGTTCACATGGCAGAATTTTTGCAGCGGAACCTGCAGCGGATTCCGCTACAGAATTCAGCCTCCCGTTCATTTCAATTGGAGTCTGATGCTTTTTCTTCCCGCTAGCTGATTTTTTTAGCTAGCGGGAAAAAGTACCGTCCTGCCCAATCTTCAGACAGATTCCACCCAGACCTCCCATTGTAGTCAATGGGAGGAGGAATCTTCCTGCTGATGGCAGGAATAATTCCACTATGGATTTTGCTGCAGGACCCGCCAAGCAAAGTGCACTGACCCTAACAATTGAAAAATGTAATTAACCCCTTAACGCTCCAGGACATACTATTATGTCATGGTAAGTGCATCGTTCGCGCTCCATGACATAGTATGTCATGGAGTAAACACGGCGCCGTTCGGGCGAGGCGCGTTCATGAGCTGTGATAGCTGCTGTTTCCGACAGCAGGCTATCACAGCTCAATGTGCAGGGACCGATCGCGGTGGTCCCCGCAGATTAACCCCTCAGAAGCCGCGTTCAATAGCGATCGTGGCTTCTTAGGGTTTAATCCGCCATCGCCGACCTGCTACACGATAGCGGCCGGCGATGGTGACTATGGCAACCGGACACCAAACAATGGCGTCCGGCTATGCCATCGACGGAAGCCTAGTGGGCCCTGACAGAGTCAGGACCCACTATGCTTGCTGTCAGTGAGTAGCTGACAGTTCTAATACACTGCACTACGCATGTAGTGCAGTGTATTAGAATAGCGATCAGGGCCTCCTGCCCTCATGTCCCCTAGTGGGACAAAGTAAAAAAGTTTAAAAAAAGTAAAAAAAAGTTGTGTAAAAATAACAAAATAAAAGTTTTAAAAGTAATAAAAGTAAAAAGCCCCCCTTTTCCCTTAGCAGTCTTTATTATTAAAATAAATAAACAAATAAACTATACATAATTGGTATTGCCGCGTCTGTAACGGCCTGAACTACAAAATTATTTCGTTATTTATCTTGCGCGGTGAACGCCGTAAAAAAATTAAATAATAAACCGTACCAGAATCACTATTTTTTGGTCACTTCACCGCTTAAAAAATGGAATAAAAAGATATAAAAAAGTCGCATGTACCTAAAAATGGTACTGATCGAAACTGCAGTTTGTTACGCAAAAAATAAGTCCTCGCACGGCTTTCTTGAAGGAAAAATAAAAACTTTATGGCTCTTAGAATAAGGTAACACAAAAAGTAAATGATTTATTACAAAAAGTATTTTATTGTGCAAACGCCATAAGACATAAAAAACCTCAAAGCAACTTCAGAACTGAACTGGAACCTAAAAAAATAAATAAATTAGGCAATACTTCACTTCTTACATTATACTGATAATGAGCCGTGCCCACCCCGAGATGACCCCAGTTTTAACCGTTTGTATAAACTGAGACCCCTATTAGACCGTTTCGGTGCCCGGTTTTCCCAAGCATACACCACCGAGACGTGTATTTCTATTGATGAGTCCCTGGTACATTTTAAACGGAGGCTTCAATTCCGCCAGTACCTTCCGGGTAAGAGGGCAAGGTATGGCGTGAAGATGTATAAGCTGTGCGAGAGTGCATCAGGGTATACCTACAAATTTAGGATATATGAAGGGAAGGACAGCAGTATTCAGCCCCCAGCACCACCTCTACCTGCATAATTTTTATATCAGCGTCCCGCTCTTCAAGTGCGTCGCTTCAAGAAGTTCTGCGGCATGCGGCACGTCTAGAAGAAATCTGAGAGGCCTCCCTAAGACTCTGCAGGGCAAACACTCAGAAGGGGTGAGACCAGGGCACAATCTAGCAGCAACATATTGTGTGTCAAGTACAAGGACAAGAGAGATGTCACACCAGTACCCATGTATAAGTACGAGGTACCAGTACAGAGACCCCCAAACCAGACTGCATCCTGGACTACGATAGGTACATGGGAGGGGTGGACTTGACAGATCAAGTCCTGAAGCCCTACAGCACCATGCGGTGTGGCATAAGAAGCTGGTCGTGCACATCATACCGAAAAGTTCCCCAAACTGGCAAGAAGGGAAAAAGTCAGAGGTGCAAAGTCTTCTATAAGAGGGGGATAAGGAAGGACACAATATATCAATGTGACACGTGTCCCGAAAAACTAAGGCTCTGTATGAAAGAGTGTTTTAAAATGTATCATACATCCCTTTATTTTTAATCTACCCCAGTTTTACTTACCCTGATGCCCTCCGTACAGCTTATCTCCCTCATCTTTCCCTTCTGAGCCCTGCCGTGTGCCCAGGCAGCTGATAACAGCCACATTGAAGGTGTTGCCGTACCCGGGAGAACCCACATTACAGTTTATGGGGTGTATGTCTCCAGGCAAAATGCTCACTACACTTCTAGATGAATTCCTCAAGGGTGTAGTTTTTAAAATGGGGTCACTTCTTGGGGGTTTCAACTGTACTGGTACCTCAGGGGCTTCTGCATACATGACTTCGCACCATGAAATCCTCAGTAGGCAAAATGGTGGTCCTTTCCTTTTGCGCCCTCCCATGGGCCCAAACGGCAGTTTATCACAACTGGGATATTGCCGCACTCAGGACAAATTGGGCAACAAAATGGGGTATTTTATTCCTTGTGAAAATAAGAACTTTTTAGCCAAAACGACATCTCATTGGAAAAAATTACATTTTTGTCAATTCACAGCCCATTTCAAATAAATTCTGTGTAAAAACTATGGTGTCTAAATAGTCACAACACTCATAAATGAATTTCTTGAGGGGTGTAGTTTCCAAAATGGGGTCACTTCTGGTGGGTTTCCATTGCTTTGATACCTCTGGGGTTTTGCAAATGCGACATGGCACCGAAAACCAATCCAGCAAAATATGGACACCAAAGAACACATAGCGCTCCTTCCCTTCTGAGGCCTCCCATGGGCCCAAACGGCAGTTTATCGCCACAAATGGGGTATTGCCGCATTCAGGAGAAATTGGGCAACAAAATGAGGTATTTTGTTCCCTGTAAAAATAAGAAATGTTGATGAAAAATTACATTTTATTGGAAAAAATTCATTTTTTTAATTTCACAGCCCAATTCAAATACGTGCTGAGTAAAAACCGTAGGGTCAAAATGGTAACAACAACCATAAATTCATTCCTTGAGGGGTGTAGTTTCCAAAATGGGGTCACTTTTGGGGGATTCCCACTGTTTTGGCACCTCAACACCTCTTCAAACCTGGCATGCAGCCTAAAATATATTCTAATAAAAAAGAGGCCTCAAAATGCACAAGGTGCTTCTTTGCTTCTAGGGCTTGTGTTTTAGTCCAGGTGAACACTAGAGCCACATGTGGGACATTTCTAAAAACTGCAGAATCAGGGCAACACATATTTAGTAGTATTTCTCTGGTAAAGCCATCTGTGATACAGAAAAAAATTGAATAAAATTGAAATTCAGCAAGAAAAATGAAATGTGCAAATTTCACATCCACTTTGATTTAATTCCTGTGAAATGCATAAAGGGTTAAAAAAAACTTCTAAATGCTGTTTTGAATACTTTGAGGTGTCTAGTTTTTAAAATGGGGTGTTTTATGGGGGTTTCTAATACATAGGCCCCACAAAGCCACTTCAGAACTGAACAGGTACCTTAAAAAAAAGGCTTTTTAAATTTTCTTAAAAATATGAGAAATTGCTGTTTATGTTCAAAGCCTTGTAACGTCCAAGAAAAATAAAAGAATGTTCAAAAAACGATGCCAATCTAAAGTAGACTTATGGGAAATGTGAACTAGTAACTATTTTGGTTGGTATAAGCGTCTGTTTTACAAGCAGATGCATTTAAATTCAGAAAAATTCAATTTTTTCAAAATTTTCTCTAAATTTTGCAATTTTTCACAAATAAACACTGAATATATCGACCAAATTTTACCACTAACATGAAGCCCAATGTGTCACGAGACAACAATCTCAGAATCACTTGGATAGGTTTAAGCATTCCGACGTTATTACCACATAAAGTGAAATATGTCAGATTTGAAAAATGAGCTCTGAGCCTTAGGGTATGTGCACACACACTAATTACGTCCGTAATATACGGACGTATTTCGGCCGCAAGTACCGGACCGAACACAATGCAGGGAGCCGGGCTCCAAGCATCATACTTATGTACGATGCTAGGAGTCCCTGCCTCGCTGCAGGACAACTGTCACGTACTGAAAACATGATTACAGTACGGGACAGTTGTCCTGCAGCGAGGCAGGGACTCCTAGCATCGTACATAAGTATGATGCTAGGAGCCCGGCTCCCTGCACTGTGTTCGGTCCGGTACTTGCGGCCGAAATACGTCCGTAAATTACGGACGTAATTAGTGTGTGTGCACATACCCTTAAAGGGAACCTGTCAGCATTTTAGCTATAAAGCCAGCAATACCTGGTGAAAGTGGGTGAAAAATCATTGTCATCTAAGCTATAAATATGTTCTAAGTAAGCTCTGTAGCTTTAGTATTCCGTTTTTCAGTGGTCCCATGCTGTATGCAAATGAGCAGAAAAGAGTCAAATCTTCATCTGAAAAGAGTCAGGTTTTCATTCCTCCAGCATCTCAGAGTGGACTCCACCTCCTTCTTTTTGATTAACAGCTCCTTAGCCAGTCAGGGCCGGACAGGTGGCAACGGTGGGCGGGGTTAAGAGGCTGCGTCCCAGAGGGAAAAATAATTACCATAAAAGGCGGGAAAAGTTTAAACGACTATATTTACTGACAGAGGAGGACTTCAGGAAAGAAGAGAACAGGAATGAACTTTGGACAGCTGCGGCCATTGAGGGGTCAGGTGAGTTTAACAGGTAAGATGTTGATGACAGGATCCCTTTAAGGCCCAAACTAGGCTGCGTCCTTAAGGGGTTAAAGGATTGTACAAAATATTTAGGATATCATTAATAATAATAGAATAGTCCAGTTTTATAGTTAATTCCATTAGGTAAACAAGTATTTAAGAAAGAGATCCCATATGCTTCCCATGTCAACAAGTGGCTTCACCATTCTCCTCACCTTTTAGACTTATTTTCTTATGTAATACAATTATAAGGCCTTACTCACACGAACGTGTTAAACGTCCGTGTGACAGCTGTTGAAACAATGGCCGTCACACGGACCTATATAATTCAATGTGGCCGTTCACACGGCCATTGTTTCAACGGACCGTTTCAAGGGTCCGTGAGAATATAGGACATGTCCTAGTTTTTCACGTTTCACGCATCCCTCCATAGACTCTAGTGTATGGGGGATGTGTGATATTGCGCCCCGCAGCGCAGAGCACGGATGCACTTCGGACGTAAAAAACAGCTGTTTTTCACATCCGAGATGCGCAACGCCCGTGTGAATCTAGCCTCAGATGAACGTTACCAACATGTGTATGTATAATAATTTCTACATAATACAGGGTCATATTAAAGTCAAAGGAGTACAATGCTGCACCAAATCACCTCCCTGCTGATATCTCTAAGGCTGTGTTCACACAGAGTTTTTTGACGCGGAAAACACGTCGGAAAACGCGCCAATAAAAGAGACCCAAAATTACTCCTATTGATTTCAATGGGAGACGGAGGCGTTTTTTTACCGCGAGTAAAAAAAACGCCTCGCGGCAAAAAGAAGGGACATGACCCATCTTGATGCGGTTTCCGCATCCAAAACCGCATTGAAATCCATGGGGACACGTCAAATAACACCTCGAACTAGTGAGGTGTTTTCTGACGAGTATATTGCCGAGTGTTTTGGAGGAGTTTTTTGCAGGAGTCGTCTCCTGCTGCTAGTACAGCCCAGAAAGGGGCTGTCATTTCCTGTCTGCTCGTGGAGGCTGAAAAACATTGTGGACAGAACTCCCCTGAGGGATACAGAAAACCGAAGTCCTGCATCCAAATACAAGTAAGTGCAATTGCTCCTATGTTCCATACATGCTATACATGTATGGAGCTGTGCATTTTTTTTGTCATTTTTTTTTTCACATTTTTTTTTTCAAATTTTTTTTTTCAAATTTTTTTTTTAAAATGTTTTCATTTTGTTATGCAGTTGTTCATGTATGTCATCTCTTTTTTTTTTTTTTTTACATTTCAGGAACAGAAATGACGACAGCAGAGGTGTACCACCGAATGGACATGGATGTTGGGAAATTGATTCAAGAAGTAAGTATACTTTTTTTTAAAAATGTGGGCCTGTTCACATCAGCGTGGTTTCCGCTGAGGGGTTCCGTCGGTGCTTTCACTCAGGGGAACCCCTCAACGGAAAGGAAAGTGTGAAGTGGTGACAGATCCGTTGCTAATGGTTTCTGTTTGTCCCCGTTGTGCAAAGGGTTCTGTCGTTTTGACTGAACCAATACCGCAGTGTAGGGAATCCCATTAGCAACGGATTCATCAGCATTGAAGTCAATGATGATGCAAACAGAAAACAATGTTTTTTTTTATGTGGGCCTGTTCACATCAGCGTGGTTTCTGCTGAGGGGTTCCGTCGGTGCTTTCAGTCAGGGGAACCCCTCAATGGAAAGGCAAGTGTGAAGTAAGTTCCGTTTGCATCACCATTCATTTCAATGGTGACAGATCCGTTGACAGAAGGATGTCATGCATGTGAAAACCTTGGCAAAAACAGCCTGAAAAACCGCCTGGAAAACCGCCTCAAAAACCACATCAAAAACCACGTCAAAAACCACATCAAACATGAAAACCTCCAGGGTCAGTTTTTACAGGAGGTATTTTGCTCCTGCAAAAAACTCCGTGTGAACAAAAGAGTATGTTCACACGGCTTAGCAAAATACGTCTGAGGGTATGTGCACACACACTATTTACGGACGTAATTCGGGCGTTTTTGCCCCGAATTACGTCCGAAAATAGCGCCTCAATAGCGCTGACAAACATCTGCCCATTGAAAGCAATGGGCAGACGTTTGTCTGTTCACACGAGGCGTATATTTACGCGCCGCTGTCAAATGACGGCGCGTAAATAGACGCCCGCGTCAAAGAAGTGACCTGTCAATTCTTTGGCCGTAATTGGAGCCGTTATTCATTGACTCCAATGAATAGCAGCGCTAATTACGGCTGTAATTGACGCGGCGTTCAAGCGCCTGCACATGCCGTTACGGCTGAAATTACGGGGATGTTTTCAGGCTGAAACATCCCCGTAATTTCAGCCATAACGGACGCCCTCGTGTGCACATACCCTGACATTACGTGGCTGTTTTCAGGCGAAAACAGCTCCTGAATTTCAGATGTTTTTGCAAGTACTCGCGTTTTGCGCGGCATCTTTTACGGACGTTATTGGAGCTGTTTTTCAATGGAGTCAATGAAAAACGGCTCCAAAAATGTCTCAAGAAGTGACATGCACTTCTTTTTCGCGGGCGTATTTTTATTGTCTTTTGACAGCGACGCATACAATTACACCTCATGGGAACAGAACATCGTAAAACCCATTGAAAGCAATGGGCAGATGTTTGTAGGAGTAATGGAGCCGTTTTTTCAGACATAATTCGAGGCGTAAAACGCGTAAATGAGCCGTTTTTTACGTCTGAAAACAGTGCGTGTGAACATACCCTAACACTGAAAGAAAGGAGGGGAGAACAGAAGATGTCAGCCCTGAGTGTGCAGTGAGCTGTCAGATCTATGACAGAAGCAGCAGCACAGCCAGCTGTAGCGCCCGCGGCCACAAACCGCCAGCCTTCCCCTCTTACCAGCGGATGTGACCATAGGACTGTGTCCCTTCACCGGCGTCCCCCTTCCCAGGGATGCCAGCATGCTCGTGCCAAGCCTTAAAGGGCCAGCATGTGCACAAGTAAAGTTATATCCAACCTATCCCTAAGCACCCCGGCCTTTAAAAGGAGCCCTGCCCCTGTTGTGTCTTCCCAGTGTTTGTCATGCAAATGGTTCCCTAGCTGTATCCAGTATCCAGTATCTGAGTCCAGTGTCCGTTCAAGTCCATTATCTGAGACTTCTTTATTCAAGTCAAGTGTCCTAGAGGACTTCACCATCTGTGTCCAGTGTTTTTGCCAAGTCCATTTTCCGAGGTGACTTCTGTGTTCAAGTCCATTGTCCGAGACGACATCTGTGTTCAAGTCCAGTATCCGAGAGAAGTCTGGCACAAACCAGCTTCCGATAGTCCAGCACAAGCCAGCTCCTGATAGTCCAGCACCAGCTTGCTTCTGATTATCTGGCAGAAGCTTAGAAACCCAGGTACCTTCTCCCTAGTGACTGTCATTGACATTTTGTTTGACCAGAGGCAGAGCGGCCCACTGGGGCACATACTCCATAGCCTCGACACCAGCTATGTACAGGAATTGCACAGACTCTAGAGCAACAAAATGCTGGAACATTTTTAATAAAGACTATTTAGAAAGTTGTTTAATTTTACATTTAGGGAGCAAAGGAACAAGAAAAAAAGCTCACCCATGAACCTTACAACCAATAAATACATTTCTTCATTGATTTGTAAATGTCTTCTTTCCTCTAAACTTCGGCTGATGCCTCTCCTGAATGTCGATGATGAGCGGACGTCCCTCATGTAGTGTCAGTAAATTCTCCAGTGCGATCAGAAGGGAGGACATTATCCCATCACACAGACCACCATATGTCGTTTTCATACAAGAAATGACTCAGACAACGTAAGGAGTGTTAAAATATCTGAATTTTATTGTTATGTGTGTTGTGATTGTGTGTTACCTCCCATCACTCACAAAGAGCGTAGAGCGACACTCAGGACAGGCAAAACCCCCAGTGGAGGAAACCTGTAGGGAAACCATGGCCGCTGTACTGTCCTTCCTCTGGCATACTAAGAGAGGTTAACGCTATATAACGTATGTGCGCGTGTACAGTATACATGTGTATATGTGGATTCCCCCATACAAGGAATAGAGCCAGAAAATGTAAAGTGACTGTGTTACTATGTACAGTGTGTCAGTGAGTATGATTGTGTATAGTTCTGTATGTGTAAGTATTAGTGTGTATGTATCCATTATGTGTTTTTGTGTGCGTGCATGCATGTGTTATACATTACCTGCTCCTCATGTTTGGTCATCCATCATGGTCTTCATCTCTCTTGTGGATCAGGCAGCAGAACCTCCTGGGTGGGAATAGAGGTACAAGAGAAAACGTTCATCAACATGTGGATTAGAAGATCCATTACTGAATTTTACTTCGCACTTTTGTGATAATTTTTTCCTACCTACTTCTTTATAACACCAACATTTTACTTACCAGCGTTATTATTAGTCAGGGACCTCAATCGGTGTCTCCGGGTCCACTGCTATGTCTATCCTGCTAATGATGTTTCCTTCCACTTTCCACATGCACGGATGTAAAATGATGTTTCTACAACGGGCACAGGACAGCGCGCTCTTCCATGGGCCTCGGGTGTAAAACTCCTCTTTATTTCTCCTTGACGCACGTATGGCCCAGCTGTGATGGATTTGCCTGTTTCTCATCCATGCCCAGTGGAAAGGGTCTTGTGCCATGATCTAAAATGGAATAGTAAATGAGGTAAAATTGGCTTCTCATCACAGACTCTTAATCAAAGACGGCATTTGTTCTGTTTCTTATTACTGACCAGATCACATGTGGTCCGGGCCACCCACGCTCTAAAGTCCATCCGGCGGAGCAACTGGTCGCGTTGGTGATGCAGCTCTTCTGTCTTCACTTCCCAGTCACTTCCTAAGGCCCACGCGTAGATCTCGTCTCTGAAGTCATCGTCCTCCTCGAACTGGTTCGCTAGAAATCTGAAAGAAAATAACAATTATTCATGACACATGGAAGAGCAGAGCACTGTATACTTATATATCTCAATGTAAAGGAAACTTGTGTTACTATAAATGATAGCGATGGTGTCCAAGGATGTTGGAATGACCCCCCAAGGTCAGAAGGCTACATAGTAAAATCTATAGGCTTGATGTTTTCTCTTTGGATATTAAAATGTTTAAATATTTTTATTTTACTGCTAAAACATGACCATAATTGTTTTGTAACCTATAAGGGATAAAGCTAATGTAAAGCACATGAACCACAACTACTTGAGAATATTCCTACAACATGTGATACGTGAATATACTCACAGGGATGCAAAGAAATTCTCTCTATATTCCTCGGTACGCAGTCCGGCTCTCTTGAAATACACGAGGACCATGGCCAGCAGATACTAGTGGAAGAAGACAAGAAGTTAGAATTTGGTAATAGAGAAATGGTCTCTTCTTATGTCTTATCTTTATGTGGTGATTCTGTCTATTTATATGTTTATTAATGTCGGTCCATAATCCTAACACATAAATCACAGGTTTATCCTCATTGTTCTGAATCTAATATTATTATCTTAACAAGGATGTAGATGTAAAGTAGAATATCTCTTAATGCCACATAAACCCTTTTATTCAGATCTGATCTTTCTTGTCAGTCATATCTATATCTGGCTGATTGTCTATTCATTTTGTTATTATAAAATTACCTTGTCCGAAATCCTCAAACAGATGTCCTTGGCCAAAAACAGCTGGATGTGCTCATCATCTACCAAAAAAGTTGAATTACAATTCTTTAAATCCAAAATAGTACATGAATTACATGAATTACAAAGAATTATAGTTTTTTTGGGGACTATCCTCTGCGGCCCCTTTATTGATTACGGCGGCCCCTTTATTGTTTACCCAGGCATAGTGCCATATATATGGTTGTGGCTATGCCTGGTACTGCAGATCAGTCCCTTTCAATTTATTGGGACTGAGCTGCAGTGAAATTAAGTACCAGACACAGCCACATCTATATGTATGGCGCTATGCCTGAGTAAACAATAAGGCCTCATGTACACGGCCGTACCCGTAATCACGGCTCGCGATATTGCGGGCACTGCCGGCCGCCCGTATTTTCGGCTCGTGCTCCCATACAAAGTAAGAGAGCACAGACTGTAAAAAGCAAAAGATAGGACATGTCCTATCTTTTGCAGTACACTTCTATGGCTCGGACACCTTCCTGTAAATAAACAGGAAGGTGTCCGTGGACAATAGAGGTGAATGGGTCTGTAATTGCGGACCGCAATTACGGATGTTTTTTACGGTCGTGTGCATGGGGCCTAAAGGATTCTTAACAATCGCTGGAACACTGCAGCTGCTTTACTTTGCTTATCCTGGTGGTGCCAGGAGTCAAACCCCCACTGATAAAATATTGATGGCTTATTCTAATGACAGTCTATCGATAATACAGCGTAACGGTCATTTCAGGTAACTTTTCAGAATAAGCTGTCTTATGTGTGTACAGGAGAACAAATGTTGTAAATTATAGCAGAAGATTTCACTCTGTAAGTCGTAGCAAGGTAGAGGCCATTGTCGGGCTCAATACTCTGCCCTCCAGATCAGACAATACAATGAAGTAAATTTAAAAAATGTACTCACCTCAACGCTCCACTTCGCTTCTCCCCGCCGGGTCAACTTAGGCTCTCCCTGCAGGCCGCAGCTCATACAAGTTACTGACGCTGTACGTTGTATGTGACGCAGCACTGAGGTTGTTGTGTGCTGCGTCACATATATGGCCCTGTATGTTGTACGAGCCGCAGCATACTGAGAGAGAATCAGGAGAAGAGGAGCGGTGAGCATATATATTTGTTATCTTATTTCCGATCCTGGGATGAGAGAGATAGGGCCACGGTCGCAGTTGCAAACCCAGCGAGTGCAATTTTGACACCACAATTGTGGTGCGTGGCCAGCTGAAAGATGCGTCAAATTTATTAAGAGGCATTCGCTTCTTATTAAATGTGTCGCATCCTACTCCAGCGAACTGTTTACTAAGACTGGAGTATGAAACGCCAGTCCTAATAAATCCCCCTCTTTGTGTCTGGTCAGAATCATTGGAAGGTGCAGTGAATCTTACCGAGGAGATTGTAGAAAGCAGTCCGTTCTTCTGGCTGCAGGGTATGCTCCTTCCTCCTCTTCTGGCACTCGTCTATCATGTAGGTCAGCGAACTGTGATAGAAGAAATAGATATTACAGTCAGCAGTCCAATGTAAAAATATCAAATACACCCAAACCTACAAAGCACCTCAAAAACAGAGTACAGCAAAAAGGGGGGGGGGACCCCAATATGACTCAGGAACAACCTACAATTCGCAAAAGCGCAAGGGACATAACGTTCCGATATAATATGAAAATAACTACCATGAGTTGTAAAAAGTATACATCTTTATTATTAATTATAATTATTAATAATAAAGATGTATACTTTTTACTACTCATGGTAGTTATTTTCATATTATATCGGGACGTTATGTCCCTTGCGCTTTTGCGCATTGTAGGTTGTTCCAAAATATCAAATACAGACAATTATGTGTTTATAAGTTTACAATGAATTAAAAATGAAATGAATAAATGACAGGGAAATCTTAGTAAAATCCATGTGTAAGAACATTTCCTGGTGGTCTGTCTCTGGGGTTAGTGCTGTCACCTCTCAGAGCATTAGTTAAGCTTTGTATGGTCTTGGTAGAAGGACGCGTCACCCTTATAGGGCGTTTATTCTCATGGATGAAGAGGTTAATAAGAAGCTGATAGATTAGATTTGTAATGGTTTGTAACACGAAGTATGGATTTGATATGTAGTGACTGCAGTGATATAAAATCTTGTACTGACGTCTCCTCCACATGAAGAGTGACCATATCTCTCTTCCTCTTCCTCGCCATCTCTTCTCCTCTTTCTGGGAAACTTAAAGAGAAGAGAATATTACCATGAATATTTGGGAATGTGACTTTTCCTGAAGAAGATGTTACAAAAACGTATATTGATATAAACATGTAGTATGAGCGCTGGACTGACATTATAACTGGGGCGTATATATAGAGGGTGCAGACGTAGCAGTCACACCCAGGATCTACTGCCATAGGGGGCCCAAAATCCCCTCTGCCAGAAGAAGACACCAGTATTATAAATGACACATGGTATAGAGAGGGCCCTGCTACACATTTTACATTAGAGACCAGGATTCTCAAGTTATGCCTCTGTATTATAAGATATGTTACTACACACATACTAAATATATATATTATAGGAAAAACCCAATAAACACCCCTCTAACATTATCCATATCCCCGGTCCCAATTTACATACATTATAGATTAAAGTAAATAGAAAAATGGATTACAGGACAGCTGCACCGCGGGGCCAAAAATGCCGCTATGGAGGGTACAACTGAAGAAAGGGGGTGATGGTGCTGGCAGACTGATCAGAATATGGTGGAAGATCCTATTGATATCATTTTCTAGAATGGAAACCTCTTTAAATACAGAATACTAATAAGCATATGGTCCTACAACTTGGGATCCATCAGAAAGATCTGAGGAAGGAGATGATACGTCGGGTTATTTTACTCTTGTCTCCATAGTTTATCCAGATTTTGGGTATTTAGGTGAAAACCTTTGAGTTTATTAATAAAATCCAATCCATTTCAGTAGTGGAAGAAGCATCTGTGTCTGGGATGACGTGGATCAGTCATTATGGTTAGTAAATGGCGGCACTTTAGCTGTGAAGTCTTGAGGACAGTTGGTGTTGTCTCTCAGAAGACGCAGATACGCAGTAGTGTCTTCTCCTCCGATAAAAGTAAATGTTTGTCAAGTCGCTTTGAAGAACAAAATGGAGCCTGTCTTATCTCTGAAAAGAGCGATCACAGACTGGCACCAACTGATGATTTTTCTCTATCTTTAAATTCAAATCCTGCGATTCTATTGGTTGTTGTTTGCGGCACTTGCCATGATGATTCATGCCTCAGCTAATTTAAAGGGAAAGTACACTGAAATAATGTCATGTTGCGTTTTAATATAAGGCGTCTAAATTACTGCTTAGAAAAACGTTGTCATCCTTGTATTTTACATCCTTATTCCATCTGGTGTCATTTGTGGCAGCTGCCATGTCATACTATGTTGTTTCCATGGGTAATGCAGAATGGTCATGTGTAATAAGTGTCTTAGTACTAAATTTACCTCATGTGCTCCAGATTCTTAAAATTGATATATAATGTTTGTAACTTTGGTGCAGGTGCTGGAGTTAGAAGCATGTTGACTGATGTCTGACCTGGCGGAGGATGTAATCTTTACCATTTAACATCTTGCAGGCCTCTCATAAAATTGGCGCATCCTCAAATCCAAAAATCTGTTGGACGTGGGTAAAATGTGCAAAAACTGAGGACCAGAAGCTTATAATGTGATCTTATCATTTCTATTCAGATTTACAAGAAATTGACTGGCATTGTTGTCATACATGTGCCCCCATATGTCATACATTCATAGCCATATATATTTCTATAATATAAATTCTCTATATACTATCTATTGTCCTGATCTCTATGTACAGTGACATAACTATTAGTATACTGGTTGCATAGGTAGAGAAATGTAGTGTCACATTGTTACATGGTGTCCATTCAGATGAAAGTCATGCATAAGATATATTGCATTTATTATTTCATTGCTATAGATTCTAAACAGGAAGTGGTGGCAGAGCTATAGGGGTCACATTGGTCGCAGTTGTGAGTGGGCCCCAGAGCTACATCAAGTCCTTTACAGCCCGCCACACAGTGTCTTGATGTTAGTCACCACCAGGTTGTTGTGTGTTGCGGTACATACATGGTCTTTGTGCTGGCTGGCATCAGGACCATGTGTGCAGTGGCGCCCAAAAAGAAGAGAAGCCAGTGAGGAACAGTAAGCCCATTTGAGTCTGAGTCTAATCTGCGGTCTGATTAATTTTTGGGTCTGATTTGGAGTCTTATTCAGGGGTCTTGTCTGGGGTCTGGATTAATTAAGGGATTCAATCTGGGTTTTGAACTAATTTAGGGGTCTGGTTCAAGTTCTGCATTAAAGGCTATGTAAAGCTTTAAAAGGCCATTTTAATATTTTTATTTTTAATAAAAGGTTTTGCAACTTTATAAATAGTTTTTATTAAAAATTATTTTTACTTTTTGAGATATAGCTGCTCTGTATTCTGTATACAGAGCAGGTGCATAATTCGCTATGACCTGAGTCTGTCAGTCCAGTGCACCTGACGGATTCAGTGTCACCGGGTCCTTTGTGTCTCTGACACGCAAGATCCACCTGTAATCCATCACATTAGTTAGTTATGAACTTAGATGTGATAGAATACAGGTGGATCCTGCATGTCAGAGACACACAGGACCCGCTTTTACTGAACCCGTCAGTCCCGCAGACCTGACGGGTCGACAGGATTTATCGCTAGATACAGCTTCTCTGTATAGAGAATACAAAATAGCTGTATCTCAAAAACTATTTATAAAGTTGCACAAATTACACTGATTGACCTTTTTATTAAAAATAAAATGCCTTTCAAAGTTTTACATAGGCTTTAACCCCATCCCGACATTTGACGTATGGCACGGAGTAAGCCTGCTCTATACTATGCAGGTGTCGGCTGTATGTTACAGCCGACACTTCACAGTAACGAGCGCGATCCCGCTAGTTTAACCCATTAAATGCCGCGGTCAATAGTGGCCACAGCATTTAAATTGTTAGAAAGAGGGGGGCGACCCCTTCTAGCAGCTCATCATGCCCCCCGCAATGCAATCGCAGGGTGGCGATGGTTGCTAAGATCTTGTTTTAATTGCATGGTGAATTCCGTAAAAACGAAGGCCAAAAAATAATAGAGGAATTGCTGTTTATTAAATTTTCTACCCCACAAATAATTTTTTCCCGTTTCCTAGTACTTTATATGGCACATTAAATGGTGCTACGAAACACTACAACTCGTCCCACAAAAATCAAGCCCTCATAGGACTACATGGACGGAAAAATGAAAATGTTATGACTTTTGGAAGGTGGGGAGGAAAAAATTTAAATGAAAATCTGAAAATTGTTTACGACGGGAAGGGGTTAATTTAGGGGCCCTGTGATGCCGATTCTTTGGAGACTCATCATTGGTATTAATGCTTGTTTTTAGAGATGAGCGAACTTATGAAAAGTTTGGTTCGGCTGGTTCGCCGAATTTCATGAAAAAGTTCGATTCGGACCGAACTAGCTCTGACCGAACCTGTAATACAAGAAAGCCCCTAAAAATCGTGTATAACACTGTTTAAAAGCCCTAGAAGCCCTGTATAACACTCTTAGGTCACCCATGAGTGTATCCAAGTACTTTTGTGCTGTCTTTAAAGAGGCTCTGTCACCAGATTTTCAAACCCCTATCTACTATTGCAGTAGATCAACGCTGCAATGTAGATAACAGTAACTTTTTTATTTTTTCAAAAACGAGCATTTTTGGCTAAGTTATGACCATTTTTATATTTATTCAAATGAGCCTTTCTTAAGTACAACTGGGCGTGTTTAAGGTTAAGTCCAAGTGGGCGTGTATTGTGTGTGTGTACATCTGGGTGTGTTTAATTGCTTTACTAGCTGGGCGTTGTGAATGGAAGTGTATGATGCTGACGAATCAGCATCATCCACTTCTCTTCATTAACACCCAGCTTCTGGCAGTTCACAGACACACAGCGTCCGACGCGATGAAGTTCCTGTGGGAGGAAGTGAGTGACGTCACAGCGTGATCTCGCGAGGACACGCTGTGTGTCTGTGAACTACCAGAAGCTGGGTGGTAATGAAGAGAAGTGGATGATGCTGATTCATCAGCATCATACACTTCCATTCACAACGCCCAGCTAGTAAAGCAAGTAAACACACCCAGATGTACACACATAATACACGCCCACTTGGACTTAACTTTAAAAATGCCCAGTTGTACCTAAGAAAGGCTCATTTGCATAAATATAAAAATGGTCATAACTTGGCCAAAAATGCTCGTTTTTGGAAAAAAAAAACTCGTTACTGTTATCTACATTGCAGCGCCGATCTGCTGTAATAGGGGATAGGGGTTTGAAAATCTGGTGACAGAGCCACTTTAAGGCAAAGTTAGTGTCAAAGTTACGCCAACATGTATGGCTATAGGAAAACGGATGGGACACGGTGATAACTAACAGAAACCACTGCACTTGTGCATGTTGCATGCTTAATGCATTGTTAAAAAAGGTACAAAAATTAACCATTTTTGACGGCAGATGCCTGCCAGGGTTCATACATATAAGGTGGTAAAAGAAGAAGAAATGGCTTTTGACAAGCCCTCCAAAAATTTACCCTTTATGGTGCCAGATGCCTGCCGGGGTTCATCCATACATGAATGTAATGTAAAAGCAACAAGCAATGGCTTTTGAGTGCAAGCCCTCCAAAAATGTACCCTTTTTATTGGCAGATGCCTGCCGGGGTTCATCCATACATGGATGTAATGTAAAAGCAACAAGCAATGGCTTTTGAGTGCAAGCCCTCCAAAAATTTACCCTCTTTATTGGCAGATGCCTGCCGGGGTTCATCCATACATGGATGTAAAAGCAACAAGCAATGGCTTTTCACAAGCCCTCCACGCCTGCTTGTAGCAGACGGCAGTGGAGGTATATTGGTGGTAGTAGAGGTAGCCAATGGACAGCACAGGTGGTAGTAGCAGTAGTAGTAGTAGTAGTAGTAGTAGTAGTAGTAGTAGTAGTAGTAGTAGTAGTAGTAGTAGCAGCACATTAAAAGAGACTGGACAGTCACAGGACAAAGCCCTGTGGTGGGGCAGGCCTCAGGCCTGCTTGTAGAAGACGGCAGTGGAGGTGTATTGGTGGTAGTAGAGGTAGCCAACGGAGAGCAAGGGTGGTAGTAGTAGTAGTAGTAGTAGTAGTAGTAGTAGTAGTAGTAGTAGTAGTAGCAGCAGCACATTAAAAGACTTTCCAGTATTCTCCATCTATATTCTCTGCTATTATGTGCAGTGAATTTATGCATTTAAAAAAAATCTTTTTATATGATGGTTTCGCTTTTGATTGTAATGGTGTCTAGATATTAAGTTGTATTTGGATTGCTATATGTACTACTTATCACTTTTTAATTAATCCCTATCAATATAGCTCTATTGTTATTTTTGAAATATGTAGCATCATTCAGACGATGGATACATCAACTTAATAGGGTGTACCCTATCTTATCACTGACTACATATACTTATTGTATAATATGTTCACCCCCTATATCAATAGTCTGTGCTATTGTCTTAGATATGTTTTCTTTGCACCTGTTGTTTCACGCTTATTGTATCTTTGTTTTGTTTGCTAAATGATTTTTTTTTCAATCACTATCCATGTTGACCAGTCTGCAAAGACTGTAGGCAATAATCGTCCTATCCAAACTAAACACCGAGTACAGTGAGACTATACCTATTTGTACACTTAATAGATATATAAGAAAACTCTGCTTATATTTATTCTCACTCTAGATACTCATCGTTATAGTCATTTATTAACTTTCATTTTAAAACGGCTCTTTACATTAGACTGTCACTTTAACGTCACTTTATTTTCCCTGTTCTGCACCCAGACACCGCAATACAACATGCCATGATATCCTTAACATTCATAAAATAACAATATAACTAAAACGACTGTTGACAATACACACACACTACACATAGATGTATATCTTTCCACTCACTGAATCTGCAAATCTGTCAGTGCGATGTGAGCGCATGCCCGGATCCGACCGAGGATGCGATGCTGTCCCCGCTCCGTCTCTGTAGATGCACTGCGCATGCCCGGAAATCCCGCTACGCGTCGGGTATCCGGATGTGCGCTCCAGCATGTGGAGGCGGAAGTGGGGCAGTCCTCGCTTCCGGCCGTGGCTCTGGGCATGCGCCGACAATCATCGGCTGTTCCTTGTTGAACCACACAGTAAATAAGAGCTTCAAGACACAGGACACACACACACACACACATCCCCCTGAGGAAGCAATACTACAGCGAAACGCGCGTTGGGCCTTCTGTGCTGGAGCACCTATCGGACTTTTACTGCAATCGTACATGGGTAAGCCTTGTCTAATACACTCTCTCTCTCAGTCAGTTAGATGTTGATAACTTGGATTCTGCACCTAATATCTAGATACATACAAACCATGTCTTTTTGTACTGGGATTCTGTAAGCTTGACCATGTCTTAGAATAAGGACATATTCAGATAAATTTGAGAGATTTTGTCGACTTGACAATATAGCTTGCCCAATCTGCATAATTATATTGCCGATACCTGTTCCTTGAAACTTTCTTCTAGAGTCTCGTCCTTCTAATATATTGTATCATATACATATATTTTTATATAAGTGTATTTTTTGTATATGTCATTAATACATTTTGTATGTTTAATATATCCCCCTGGCTACAAGCTCTCTTTTCTCTGTGTTCTCGATACACCCAAATAGAGTTGCCTATCTTGTTTATACATGGGAGGTCGGTCTCTGACTTGGACCTAGCCTACAGTACCAATGCGTTTTGGAGTGCATATATTGATTACTATTTATTCTGTGTTGTTCACAGCTGTTGGCTCTTTGCATCTAATGGATTTCAGGGTCCGTGACCAATCATGGCTCGCACAACTTGATGAAATCTTTAAGGAAGACTCTAGCTTGCTTTTAAACGATAGTGGCAGGGACTGTAGGGAAGCCATAAAAAAATTAAGATCATTATTGCACCAAAGAATAAAAATTTGGTGGAATAAAGCGTTCCTAGAGAAATACTTGGCTAAAAAACTCATCCCTCGGGGTTTGAGGGTGCAAGTCTTCCCCTCGTTTGAAATGGATAATGAGGTATTTAAGAATAAATGGGAGGAACTCTCTGATAATTGTTCTAGAGGTTTCATGGAACTACTGGTTAGTTCAAATCAGACTAGCCTAAGCCTAATTGAGAAGGAAATAGAGGACATTCAGGTGGGGCTTAGGTTGGACCTCTCCACAATAGCACTAGACAAACTAGCGGATGATCTTGACAAAGACTTTGGTAAATGGGAGAAGGAGATTTGTACTGTAAAAACGGGCAAGTTTCAGAGGGATACTCATGACTATCAGCAAGGGCGGGTGTATAAATGGCACAGAAACAGGGGAAGGGTTGGGAGTACTTCCCACTCCAGATCCTCTTCTGTCTCCTCCCGTAATTCAACCGATGACCCCCCTAGATTTAGGGAAACTGGAAATATCCCAGAACTTGGGAATAGCCAGAGTACCCAGGGCTCACGTTGGCGCTTTGAGCGACAGGCGAAAAGAAAGAACATATCGAATCACCTGCGGGACAAAAAATCAAGGAGTAACCTGGAGGTAATTAACCTTTCTACACATACCCTCTCTGATGCCCAACGTGATGTTCTGGGGAAGGGTCTGACATTTTCACCAACCAATGCTTTTAACTTCTTTACAGCCCTGAAAGACTTGCACCTATTTTCGAGAAAACTGGTTCTCAAGAAACTTCATAACAATACATCTGCTGAGTTCACCAGTGATCTAGAAAGAGAAGCTCTAAAAGCATTGGAAGACCTTTTATGTGAACAAATTACTGAATCATCAGGTACGTTTCCATCCACAGTTGTGCCCAGAACCACTAGGTTTCCCCCTTTGTCACTGTGCCCACAGATAGAGATTTTTACCAAAATGGTCGTGGACGATTTTAAAAAACTGTCAACATTTAGGTCAAATGATAACATATCAAGGGAAGAAAGAAATGCCCTTAAGGAACTGCAAACTTGGGATGACGTTGTCTTTAAACCCGCTGACAAAGGGGGAAACATAGTAATCTGGCCAACTGTCAAATACGAAAAAGAAGTATTTAGACAATTGCGCGATAGACAGACCTATCTAAAACTAGGTTAAAGCCCCCTAGCTCGTTTCTCATGTGAATTGCAGACAATCCTCGATATGGCTCTTGAACGGGGTGTTATCCCTAAAAAGATCTATGATGGTCTGATGACTGCTGATCCAAAGATCCCTACATTATACCTCCTACCAAAGGTACACAAAGATCCCATTGACCCCCCGGGACGCCCGACTGTGTCTGGGATTGACGGATTATGTGATCCGGTCTGTAAATTTATTGATTATTATTTAAAAACTTTGGTAAATGATTTACCCTCCTTTGTGAAAGACACGACGGACGTCATGTGCAGGATCAATGGGATCCAAGTGGAACCAGATATGTATTTGGTTTCAGCTGATGTGGAGTCGCTTTATACAAACATCAGACACCATGATGGAATAGAGGCGGTCCGCTTTTTCCTTGGGACTGGCAACCGGGATGGCCCTTTATGCGAATTGATTCTGGAATTGCTGAAATTTATTCTTGGTCACAACTTTTTTGTGTTCAGGGACTGTTATTATTTGCAACAACAAGGTACAGCGATGGGCGCGGCATGTGCGCCATCCTATGCAAATCTGTTTCTCGGCTGTTGGGAGAGGCAGATTTTCCATGGGGATGGCGCCTGTGCCGCGGACCATGTACATCTATGGTTACGATACATAGATGATATTTTCTTTATCTGGCAGGGATCGGAGTCTGGGCTGATGAATTTCATGCAGCAATTGAACATAAATCCATATAATATCAAATTGACATATAAATATCACCAACAGAGGATTGAATTTTTGGACATACAGATATTCACTGATGACTCTGGCTTTTTGCACACCGATGTATATCGTAAACCAACAGCAGTCAATTCTTTGCTGCATGCTTCATCAGCCCACACTCCATCCACTATCAGAGCCATCCCGGTTGGACAATTCCTGAGGATCAGGCGGATCTGCTCATCCAATACCCTCTTCGAAAACCAATCTAATGATCTAAAAATGAGATTCAGGGAGAGAGGGTACAGCAATAGAGTGATTAAAACTGGATATGGGAGGGCAAGAAACACACTACGAAATGACCTTTTGAGACCTAGACTGCATCAAACCAATGACCCAGTAATAAGATTCATCTCCACATATAACAGACAATGGAACCAGATGAGGGCAATATTGGATAAACACTGGCCAATCCTAAGATCCGAACCTTCATTAGCTCGGACCTTGCCAGAAAGACCAATGATGACGGCAAAAAGGGGCAAGAACTTGAGGGACTTTTTAGTTAAAAGCCACTACATACGTCGTCAGATTTGCCCATTTGGCTCCCGTGGACCAAAAAAGGGTTGCTATCCCTGTGGTGACTGCAAGGCATGTAGCAATATATGTCAAGCGACCAACTTTGCGTCAGCTGATGGACGTAAACAATTTGAGATCAGGGAGTATATCTCGTGTAGCAGTACACATGTGGTGTATTACGCCACATGTGGCTGCCAGAAAATCTATATTGGACTTACATCCAGGGAGTTAAGAACCCGGACCAGGGAGCATGTACGGGATATTACGAAAGCAGCTGAAATTGATGACCCCCTAAGCCTGAAAACTCTACCTAGGCATTTCAAGAAATATCACAACTGTAACCCCAAATCTCTGTCAATACGTGGTATTGAAAAAATACACTGTGGCATCAGAGGGGGTAACGTGAAGAAAACCCTGTCACAAAGGGAATGCAAATGGATCGTGATGATCGGATCCATGAAACCGTATGGCCTCAATGAAAATCTGAGCTTCGTCCCATTTCTATAGTCTCTGCCTCTTTTTATCCCTAAAACAATTTTTTAAATTCTGTTTATTTCTACGTTTTGTATTTTTTTTAATTTCTTGCTTTTATTTAGGTTTCTAAAATATGCTCCTGTATGTCCTTTTGCCCGAAGTTCTTGACCGATGTCCCTAATCCTTTCTCTACCATCCAACATATGGAACAACAAGAATGCCTAATTTATTGCAGTGTATAGTGTGTCTGTATAACGGAATGATACCTCATGTGGAGAACTTTTTGTAATATTTTGGTTACATTGTTTATGTTGTATGCTGTATAGCCATGATATGAATGTGGGGAAGTAGTAGACTTATGTTCCCTATACCCCTAAATGAGTGATGATCTGGAAAACTTTCCAGTATTCTCCATCTATATTCTCTGCCATTATGTGCAGTGAATTTATGCATTTTAAAAAAATCTTTTTATATGATGGTTTCGCTTTTGATTGTAATGGTGTCTAGATATTAAGTTGTATTTGGATTGCTATATGTACTACTTATCACTTTTTAATTAATCCCTATCAATATAGCTCTATTGTTATTTTTGAAATATGTAGCATCTTTCAGACGATGGATACATCAACTTAATGGGGTGTACCCTATCTTATCACTGACTACATATACTTATTGTATAATATGTTCACCCCCTATATCAATAGTCTGTGCTATTGTCTTAGATATGTTTTCTTTGCACCTGTTGTTTCACGCTTATTGTATCTTTGTTTTGTTTGCTAAATGATTTTTTTTTCAATCACTATCCATGTTGACCAGTCTGCAAAGACTGTAGGCAATAATCGTCCTATCCAAACTAAACACTGAGTACAGTGAGACTATACCTATTTGTACACTTAATAGATATATAAGAAAACTCTGCTTATATTTATTCTCACTCTAGATACTCATCGTTATAGTCATTTATTAACTTTCATTTTAAAACGGCTCTTTACATTAGACTGTCACTTTACGTTACTTTATTTTCCCTGTTCTGCACCCAGACACCGCAATACACCATGCCATGATATCCTTAACATTCATAAAATAACAATATAACTAAAACGACTGTTGACAATACACACACACTACACATAGATGTATATCTTTCCACTCACTGAATCTGCAAATCTGTCAGTGCGATGTGAGCGCATGCCCGGATCCGACCGAGGATGCGATGCTGTCCCCGCTCCGTCTCTGTAGATGCACTGCGCATGCCCGGAAATCCCGCTACGCGTCGGGTATCCGGATGTGCGCTCCAGCATGTGGAGGCGGAAGTGGGGCAGTCCTCGCTTCCGGCCGTGGCTCTGGGCATGCGCCGACAATCATTGGCTGTTCCTTGTTGAACCACACAGTATATAAGGGCTTCAAGACACAGGACACACACACACACATCCCCCTGAGGAAGCAATACTACAGCGAAACGCGCGTTGGGGCTTCTGTGCTGGAGCACCTATCGGACTTTTACTGCAATCGTACATGGGTAAGCCTTGTCTAATACACTCTCTCTCTCAGTCAGTTAGATGTTGATAACTTGGATTCTGCACCTAATATCTAGATACATACAAACCATGTCTTTTTGTACTGGGATTCTGTTAGCTTGACCATGTCTTAGAATAGTGACATATTCAGATAAATTTGAGAGATTTTGTCGACTTGACAATATAGCTTGCCCAATCTGCATAATTATATTGCCGATACCTGTTCCTTTAAACTTTCTTCTAGAGTCTCGTCCTTCTAATATATTGTATCATATACATATATTTTTATATAAGTGTATTTTTTGTATATGTCATTAATAAATTTTGTATGTTTAATATATCCCCCTGGCTACAAGCTCTCTTTTCTCTGTGTTCTCGATGAGCACATTAAAAGAGACTGGACAGTCACAGGACAAAGCCCTGTGGTGGGGCAGGCCTCAAGCCTGCTTGTAGCATACGGCAGTGGAGGTGTATTGGTGGTAGTAGAGGTAGCCAACAGACAGCAAGGGTGGTGGTAGTATTAGTAGCAGCACATTAAAAGACACTGTACAGTCACAGGACAAAGCCCTGTGGTGGGGCAGGCCTTAGGCCTGCTTGTAGCAGACGGCAGTGGAGGTGTATTGGTGGTAGTAGAGGTAGCCAACGGACAGCAAGGGTGGTGGTAGTAGTAGTAGTAGTAGTAGTAGTAGCAGCAGCACATTAAAAGAGGCTGGACAGTCACAGGACAAAGCCCTGTGGTGGGGCAGGCCTGCTTGTAGAAGACGGCAGTGGAGGTGTATTGGTGGTAGTAGAGGTAGCCAACGGAGAGCAAGGGTGGTAGTAGTAGTAGTAGTAGCAGCAGCAGCACATTAAAAGAGACTGGACAGTCACAGGACAAAGCCCTGTGGTGGGGCAGGCCTGCTTGTAGCATACGGCAGTGGAGGTGTATTGGTGGTAGTAGAGGTAGCCAACAGACAGCAAGGGTGGTGGTAGTATTAGTAGCAGCACATTAAAAGACACTGTACAGTCACAGGACAAAGCCCTGTGGTGGGGCAGGCCTTAGGCCTGCTTGTAGCAGACGGCAGTGGAGGTGTATTGGTGGTAGTAGAGGTAGCCAACGGACAGCAAGGGTGGTGGTAGTAGTAGTAGTAGTAGTAGTAGTAGCAGCAGCACATTAAAAGAGACTGGACAGTCACAGGACAAAGCCCTGTGGTGGGGCAGGCCTGCTTGTAGAAGACGGCAGTGGAGGTGTATTGGTGGTAGTAGAGGTAGCCAACGGAGAGCAAGGGTGGTAGTAGTAGTAGTAGTAGTAGTAGTAGCAGCAGCAGCACATTAAAAGAGACTGGACAGTCACAGGACAAAGCCCTGTGGTGGGGCAGGCCTGCTTGTAGCAGACAGCACTGGGGGTGGATTGGTGGTGGTTGACTGGTAGTAGTGGTGGTGGTGGACTACTGACAGCACGGGTGGTGGTGGTAGTAGTAGCTGCATCAACAGCACAGCAGCACATTATACAGGTACTGCGGATGGTGCTGTCACTGCTGTGTATGAGGACCGGCGTCGGTTACTAGGCAGACATAGACAACATGGAATATCAAACCAAGGTTTCCTTTGGAAAAAAAGATGTGGAAAATAAACTGTGGCAGAATTTTACAATCCCCAAGATAAAAAGAGGACATTAAAAAAAGACTGTGGTGGGGCAGGCCTGCTTGTAGCAGATGGCAGTGGAGGTGTATTGGTGGTAGTAGAGGTAGCCAACGGACAGCAAGGGTGGTAGTAGTAGTAGTAGTAGCAGCACATTAAAAGGGACTGGACAGTCACAGGACAAAGCCCTGTTTTGGGGCTGGCCTCAGGCCTGCTTGTAGCAGACGGCTGTGGAGGTGTATTGGTGGTAGTAGAGGTAGCCAACGGACAGCAAGGGTGGTGGTAGTAGTAGTAGTAGTAGCAGCAGCACATTAAAAGAGAGTGGACAATCACAGGACAAAGCCCTGTGGTGGGGCAGGCCTGCTTGTAGCAGACGGCAGTGGAGGTGTATTGGTGGTAGTAGAGGTAGCCAACGGACAGCAAGGGTGGTGGTAGTAGTAGTAGCAGCACATTAAAAGACACTGGACAGTCACAGGACAAAGCCCTGTGGTGGGGCAGGCCTGCTTGTAGCAGACGGCAGTGGAGGTGTATTGGTGGTAGTAGAGGTAGCCAACGGACAGCAAAGGTGGTAATAGTAGTAGTAGTAGTAGCAGCACATTAAAACAGACTGGACAGTCACAGGACAAAGCCCTGTGGTGGGGCTGGCCTCAGGCCTGCTTGTAGCAGACTGCAGTAGAGGTGTATTGGTGGTAGTAGAGGTAGCCAACGGACAGCAAGGGTGGTGGTAGTAGTAGCAGCAGCACATTAAAAGACACTGGACAGTCACAGGACAAAGCCCTGTGGTGGGGCAGACCTGCTTGTAGCAGGCGGCACTGGGGGTGGATTGGTGGTAGAAGTAGTAGCAGCACCAACAGCGGCACATTAAAAAAAGAGTGGACAGGACAGAATCCCGTAGTAGCAGACGGCAGCACCAGGCGGCAGCGGCAGCAGCAATGTCAGATCTAATCAGTGGCATCAGGCACAGGGCTTTTAAAACCCTCACCGATCCACGCTTGATTCATTTTCAGAAACGTTAGATTTTCCAAGCTGTTGGCGGACAATCTTGTTCGCTTAGGGGTGACGAAGCCCCCTGCCGCGCTGAATACCCTATCTGACGCTACTCTGGAGGGTGGACAAGACAATACACCCATGGCAAACTGGGCCAGTTCTTGCCAATGATCCAATCTGCTGACCCAGAAGTCCATGGGGTCTGGGATCAGGATTTCTGATGGAGAAAGGGCACAGTCCAGGTACGAGTGAACCTGGTTGTTTAGGTGCTGGACCTGGTGATGGTGAACATCCCTTTGGTGACTACGATGTGTGTCAAGTCGGGGTATTGGATGTAAAAATGTTGTCATCATATTTTCCAAACCGAATTGGCTGCTGCTGCAGCCGCTGCTGTCGCCTATTGCAGAAGTAGCTCTGCCAGAGGCGGTGGAACGATGAGACAGTGGGGATCTGAGAGTGGGGTCCCAGTCAGACATGCTTGCAGCAGGTGTTTGCCGTTTGAAAGCCGTGGCAAGCTGGCTGCATAGCTTCTCTCTATAATAAGCCAATTTTGCCTCCCTGTTGGAAGGCGCAAAAAACTCCCCCATTCTGGCTTTATATCGAGGGTCTAAAAGTGTGGCTATCCAGTACTCATCTCTTTGCTTCATGCTAACAATACGACAGTCAGCGCGCAAGTAACGAAGCATACAGCTCGCCATCCTGGCCAGCGTTTCAGAGGGCCCGTTTGGTTCCATCTCCGCCCCATACTGCCATGGTTGTCCATCATCAAGGTCGTCGCCAGACTCGTCATCACCATCACTGTCATGTTGTGCGGCTGCCTCGTCCCCTATCCCTTCCTGTGATTCCATCTCCAAATCCAGCTCCTCTTCAGGTCCTGTTTCCTCACCCTCATCCTCCTCCTCCTCCTCAACATCCATAGCCAGATGTAATCCTTCCTCCATCCTTTGCTGAATCATCGCTGTGAGCATTTGCTCCATAATGAAAATCAGCGGCATAACATCGTTCATTCCACTAGCGTCACGGCTCACAAATCGTGTGGCCTCTTCAAAGGGCCTCAAAACGCGACATGCGTCTCTAACCAGCTGCCAGTGCCTGAGCTCGAAATTACACTGGCTCCAAACGCTGCCCGTCTGCTGCATCAGGAAATCATTCACGGCTTTCCTCTGTTCGTACAGACGGTCCAACATGTGCAGGTGGAATTCCAGCGTGTTGGACCGTCGCAAATCAGGCTGTGTTCTGGGAGATTGTTTTGACGCTGCAAGTCCAGGAGGGCGTGCTTAAATGCATACAAACGTCTAAAGCGAACGCAAACCCTCCTGGACATGGCCAGCCAACCCTTCAAACCAACATATGACTTTAAGAAGCGTGTTATGACCAGATTGATCACATGTGCCATGCAAGGAGCGTGTGTCAGGTGACCTAGACGCAGTGCAGCCACAACGTTCTTCCCGTTATCAGAGACAACATTGCCCAGTGTGAGTTTCAGAGGAGACAGCCAGCGTGCGATTTCCTCTTTGATGCACAGCAGCAGCTCCTGCCCTATGTTGCTTTTCTCGCCCAGGATCAGCAGGTGTAAGACAGCGTTGTGGCGCTTCACCTTGCACCTATGAAAATAGGAGGGAGGAGGAGTGGAAGATATGCTGTGTCCTGTCGGGGACGGGAAGACCTCCATTGAGGAGGGCGAGGAGGAGGAGGAGGAGTAGGAGGAGGAGGATGGTAGGCGCCTGGTGTCCGGAGTTGAACCAGAAAGATACAAGCGTGGAGGTGGTAATGCCTGGCATTGCTGCGGTGGTGCATCGGACTGCAAAATATTGACCCAGTGGGCCGTGAAAGACATGTACTGTCCCTGCCCATAGTTGCTGCTCCACGTGTCGACGGTGGCATGTACCCCGCTGCACACGGATAATTGCAAGGACTGGCACACCTTTTCCTCCACGTGCTTGTGCAAGGCAGGGACAGCTGTCTTGGAGAAGTAATGGCGGCTAGGTATTCACCACCTAGGCTGAGCGCACGCCATCAATTACTTGAAGCCGGCGGAGTCGACCAGGTGGTACGGCAGCGACTGCACCACCAACAACTTAGCCAGGTGTGAATTAAGCCACACGACAAGTGGATGACTGGGTATATATTGTTGCTTATTGGACAACGATTCCGTAATGGATAACTGACGGGACGTAGGAGGAGCACTAGATGACAGTGATGATGATGATGACAACGACATGGTGGATAAGGCCTGGCTACTACTTAGATGACAGGGACTCGGAGCAGCAGCAGCAGCAGAGGGGTCTTCATTAGATGTACATGATGGTGGGGCATGTCGATTGTCCCACATGGCCTTGTGATGCCGCTCCATGTGTTTACGTAGAGCGGTAGTTCCTACATTGCTTCCCTGCCGACGCCTTACTTTCTGCTTGCAGATACGGCACTGTGCCATGTTTTCGTCCTCCGGGAAGGTACAGAAAAATTGCCACACGGCAGAGTACCGTAAAGAGGTAGTACTACATCCACCACCACCACCCGAGCTTGCCCCTTGTCTGGCAGGCTTTTTTCGGGAGCCTACACCTGTAGCAACAGTGTCGCCGTCACCGGCTCCTGAGCTGACCCTACCGCTGCAACGTTTTGCAGATTGACTTCTGCCCCTACCTCGGCTTGGCTGTTTATCACTGCCAGTGCCGCCACTACTACCCTCCTCCTCTGACGCCGTCATCACCTCGTCACCTGGTTCCCACGTCCTGTCTAAAACAACATCATCATAGCCCTCCTCATCATCCCCGCCACTTCTGTCACTGTGTTGTGAATGTGATGTGACATCATGGCGGGCTCCATGCCCCCCTCATTACTGCGTCTGCCACCACGGCTACCACCAACACCCCCACTACCACAGCTATGCGTCTCGGACACCGCTTCCACCTCCACCACCGCCGCAACACACTCCATTGGCTGACTCGCGGAAAACAAATCATCATCACTATGTTGTTCAGTATCTTCCTTCGCACCCGGACTTAGGACTCTCAGGAAAGATGGCTTCCCGCTAGGAAGGGGGAGTGAAGACATAGATGATGAAATGGAAACGCTAGAAATACCCATATTACTACTGTCACTGTGCCAAGGAACTGTAGAGGATCTGGAATCCAACGAAACCTGGCTTGAAGCCAGATCGTCAGAGTTTCTCTGCTGAGATGGCCGCGAGCCAGCCAACCAGTCCACAATAGCCGTATTGTCTAAAGTAACCTGCCCACCGGAGGAGATGGACAAGTCTGGCTTGCTGATACTGCTACTACTACCAGCAGGCACATGGCTGCTGCTACTAGTGGAACTGGGCACATGTCTTGTGCCACAAATACTGGTACTGGGTCTGGCACCAACAGATCCAACATTTAGACTGGAAGGGCATGGGTGTTTTTTCCTCTACCCCGTCCTTTCACAACCTTTTTTTTACCAGACATTTCACTGCTGGAATGAAGCTAGTTGAATCAATACCCCGGGGATGAGCCCCTTCTAAAAGAGTATTCACACACTGGCTTGGCAAATGGCAAAGAGAATTTCTATCAGCCACTGTGCACTGACTCGGAATGCTGGTCCTGGGCGTTGTAGCACTACAAAGGCTGCCTCAGCTGCCTGTATTGCAAGTTGGATGCAACAATGTGGATGAGCCCCTTCTAAAAGCGTATTCACACACTGGCTTTGGCAAATGGCAATGAATGAGAATTTCTATCAGCCACTGTGCACTGACTCAGGGAATGCTGGCCCTGGGCGTTGTAGTACTACAAAGGCTGCCTCAGCTGCCTGTATTGCAAGTTGGATGCAACGGGGATGAGCCCCTTCTAAAAGCTTATTCACACACTGGCTTGGCAAATGGCAATAAATGAGAATTTCTATCAGCCACGCCGCGGTGCACTCAGGGAATGCTGGGCGTTGTAGTACTACAAAGGCTGCCTGTATTGCAAGTTGGATTGTTATGTTAACGGGGATGAGCCCCTTCTAAAAGCTTATTCGCACAATGGCTTGGCAAATGGCAATGAATGATAATTTCTATCAGCCACGCCGCGGTGCACTCAGGGAATGCTGGGCGTTGTAGCACTACAAAGGCTGCCTGTATTGCAAGTTGGATTGTTATGTTAACGGGGATGAGCCCCTTCTAAAAGCTTATTCGCACACTGGCTTGGCAAATGGCAATGAATGCGAATTTCTATCAGCCACGCCGCGGTGCACTCAGGGAATGCTGGGCGTTGTAGTACTACAAAGACTGCCTGTATTGCAAGTTGGATTGTTAGGTTAACCCATGCAACGGGGATGAGCCCCTTCTAAAAGCTTATTCACACACTGGCTTGGCAAATAGAGAATTTGTATTGCAATTTGGATGTTGAGAGTAGACTCCCGCTGTAGTGGATGAGCCCCTTCGATTGCTGGACTCCTGGCTTTTAGATTCCTAAAGCTTTCCCTAACTGCACAGAGATGCTATCCCTACATTTCCTGTCTATAAAATGGCCGCTGAGCTCCGTACATAGACTTTTATTGCAGGCTTGAGCCCGCCCCTATGCTGCCTCCCGATTGGCTGGGAGAGCCGTTTGCAAGGCATTATGGGGTAGCCTGATGTCAGGTGATATTGTGAAATCTTCCATTTTACATCTAACATGTGGCAGGCGCCAAAATGTAGCCGGGTTCGAACCGAACTTTTCCCGATGTTGGGACCGAAACCGGGTTCGGTTGTCCCGGTTCGCTCATCTCTAATTGTTTTGACTGCAGCATTAAAGATTATATATTTTTGTAGATATAATTGTGGCTGTTTGGCACTCATTTTATGTACAGTATACTGTAGGTCTTACATAAATACTGAATCTGTGCCTGTCTATTTAGTTTTATATAATATGCACAATAATAGGGGAATTTTTCCCATCATATTGTATATTGTACATATATGCATTTTTTTGTTATCAAATTGGTGAATGGAACAGAAAAATGTGTTTCCCAAACTGTTTGCTGTTATAAGGGGCGGATTAAGGGTACCATGGGCCCCGGGCAAATTTTTCAAGTCTGGGCCCCCTCCCACCCGCCCCAAACTCTGAATACAAGATTCTGGCGACACTATACCGTATATTTTTGCAGATTTCTATTTAGGCGGCCACAGAACCGGCACGGTTTTGAATTTGCTGTAAAAGCAGAATGAGCCATAGAGAAGAGAGAAAGCAGAATACTTTGAGACCCTAAAGAGTCAGAAGCTTTAAATTGCTTATGGTTTCCGGGGATATAATCTGCTGTGCGGGAATATAACCTTCAAGAACCTGTCTCTGTTGTTTAACTCCAAGTCCAAGCCATTTTTCATTTTTCACTGGCCGCCTCTCTAGAGCCATAACTTTTTTTATTTTTACGTCAATGGACTGGTGGGTGAAGGATTATTTTTTGCGGGAGGAGTTGTATTTTTTATTGCCACCATTTTAAGTACCATATAATGGGTGAATTGGAAAAATCTGGGATTCCTTAATTTTTTGGGGGTTTAGTTTTTACTGTATATATTTACCTTCTCTTAAGGTAAAAGTAGATTTAACCCCTTAACGCTCCATGACATAATAGTATGTCATGGAGTAAATACGGCGCCGTTCGCGCGGGGCGCGTTCATGAGCTGTGATAGCTGCTGTTTCCAACAGCAGGCTATCACAGCTCAATGTGCCGGGACCGATCGCGGTGGTCCCCGCAGATTAACCCCTCAGAAGCCGCATTCAATAGCGATCGCGGCTTCTTAGGGGTTAAACCGCCATCGCCGGCCTGCTACTTGATAGCGGCCGGCGATGGTGACTATGGCAACCGGACACCAAACAATGGCTTCCGGCTATGTCATCGACGGAAGCCTAGTGGGTTCTGACAGAGTCAGGACCCACTATGCTTGCTGTCAGTGAGTAGCTGACAGTTCTAATACACTGCACTACGCATGTAGTGCAGTGTATTAGAATAGCGATCAGGGCCTCCTGCCCTCAAGTCCTCTAGTGGGACAATGTAATAAAGTAAAAAAAAAGTAAAAAAAAGTTGTGTAAATATAAGAAAATAAAAGTTTTAAAAGTGATAAAAGTAAAAATCCCCCCTTTTCCCTTATCAGTCTTTATTATTAAAATAAATAAATAAATAAACTATACATAATTGGTATCGCCGCGTCCGTAACGGCCTGATCTACAAAATTATTTAGTTATTTATCCCGCGTGATGAACGCCGTAAAAAAATAAAATAATAAACCGAACCAGAATCACTATTTTTTGGTCACTTCTCCGCATAAAAAATGGAATAAAAAGAGATCAAAAAGTCGCATGTACCTAAAAATGGTACTGATGGAAACTACAGTTCGTTACGCAAAAAATAAGTCCTCGCACGGCTTTCTTGAAGGAAAAATAAAAAAGTTATGGCTCTTAGAACATGGGAACACAAAAAGTAAATGATTTATTACAAAAAGTATTTTATTGTGCAAACGGCATAAGACATAAAAAAAAACTATAAACATCTGGTATCGCCATAATCGTATCGCCCCGCAGAATAAAGTGAATATGTCATTTATAGCGCACGGTGAACGCTGTAAAAAAATAGAACAACAAAACAATAGTAGAATTGCTATTTTTTAGTCACCGCGCCACATAAAAATAGAGTAAAAACTCATCAAAAAGCCGCATGCACCCCAAGAAAACTACAATGGATTCCTCAAGGGGTCTAGTTTCCAAAATGGAGTTACTTTTGGGGGGTTTCCACTGTTTTGGCACCACAAGACCTCTTCAAACCGAACATGGTGCCTAATAAAAAGGAGGGCTCAAAATCCACTAGGTGCTCCTTTGCTTCGGAGGCCGGTGCTTCAGTCCAGTAGCGCACTAGGGCCACATGTGGGATATTTCACAAAACTGCAGAATCTGGGCAATAAATATTGAGTTGCAATTCTCTGGTAAAACCTTTTGTGTTATAAAAAAAATGGTATAAAGAGGATTTTCTGACAAAAAAATTTAAATTTCACCTCTACTTTGCTCTAAATTTCCGTGAAACACCTAAAGGGTTCATAAACTTTCTAAATCCTATTGTGAATACTTTGAGGGGTCTAGTTTCTAAAATGGGGTGTTTGATAGGGGTTTCTAATATATGGGCCCCTCAAAGCAACTTCAGAACTGAACTGTAACCTAAAAAAATAAATAAATTAGGCAATACTTCATTTCTTACATTATACTGATAATGAGCAGTGCCCACCCCGAGATGACCCCAGTTTTAACCGTTTGTATAAACTGAGACCCCTATTAGACCGTTTCGGTGCTCGGTTTTCCCAAGCATACACCCCCGAGAAGTGTATTTCTATTGATGAGTCCTGGTACATTTTAAACGGAGGCTTCAATTCCGCCAGTACCTGCCGAGTAAGAGGGCAAGGTATGGCGTGAAGATGTATAAGCTGTGCGAGAGTGCATTAGAGTATACCTACAGATTTAGGATATATGAAGGGAAGGACACCAGTATTCAGCCCCCAGCACCACCTCTACCTGGATAATTTTTATACCAGCGTCCCGCTCTTCAAGTGCCTCGCTTCCAGAAGTCCTGCGGCATGCGGCACGGCTAGAAGAAATCTGAGAGGCCTCCCTAAGACTCTGCAGGGCAAACACTCAGAAGGGGTGAGAGCAGGGCACAATCCAGCAGAAACATATTGTGTGTCAAGTACAAGGACAAGATAGATGTCACACCAGTACCTATGTACCAGTACAGAGACCCCCAAACCAGACTGCATCCTGGACTACAATAGGTACATGGGAGGGGTGGACTTGTCAGATCAAGCCCTGAAGCCCTACAGCACCATGCGGTGTGGTATAAGAAGCTGGTCGTGCACATCATACCAAAAAGTTCCCCAAACTGGCAAGAAGGGAAAAAGTCAGAGGTGCAAAGCCTTCTATAGGAGGGGGATAAGGAAGGACACAATATATCAATGTGACACGTGTCCCGAAAAACTAAGGCTCTGTATGAAAGAGTGTTTTAAAATGTATCATACATACCTTTATTTTTAATCTACCCAAGTTTTACTTACCCTGATGCCCTTCGCACAGCTTATCCCCCTCATCTTTCCCTTCTGAGCCCTGCCTTGTGCCCAGGCAGCTGATAACAGCCACATTGAAGGTGTTGCCGTACCCGGGAGAACCCACATTACAGTTTATGGGGTGTATGTCTCCGGTCAAAATGCTCACTAAACCTCTAGATGAATGCCTCAAGGGTGTAGTTTTTAAAATGGGGTCACTTCTTGGGGGTTTCAACTGTACTGGTACCTCAGGGGCTTCTGCATACATGACTTAGCACCATGAAATCCCCAGTAGGCAAAATAGTGGTCCTTTCCTTTTGAGCCCCCCCATGGGCCCAAACGGCAGTTTATCACCACAACTGGGATATTGCCGCACTCAGGACAAATTGGGCAACAAAATGGGGTATTTTATTCCTTGTGAAAATAAGAAATTTTTAGCCAAAACGACATCTCATTAGAAAAAACTACATTTTTGTCAATTCACAGCCCATTTCAAATAAATTCTGTGAAAAAACTATGGGGTCTAAATGGTCACAACACCCATAAATTAATTCCTTGAGGGGTGTAGTTTCCAAAATGTGGTAAGTTCTGGTGGGTTTCCATTGCTTTGATACCTCTGGGACTCTGCAAATACCACATGGCACCCGAAAACCAATCCAGCAAATCTGGACTCCATAGAACACACAGCGCTCCATTCCTTCTGAGCCCTCCCATGGGCCCAAACGGCAGTTTCTCACCACAATTGCGGTATTGCTGCACTCAGGAGAAATTGGGCAACAAAATGGAGTATTGTATTCCTTGTGAAAATAAGACATTTTGAGCCAAATTGACATCTTATTGGAAAAAATTATATTTTATTTAATTCACAGCCCAATTCAAATAAATTCTGTGTAGAAACTGTGGGGTCTAAATGGTCACAACACCCATAAATGAATTCCTTGAAGGGTGTAGTTTCCAAAATGGGGTCACTTCTGGTGGGTTTCCATTGCTTTGATACCTCTGGGGTTTTGCAAATGCGACATGGCACCGAAAACCAATCCAGCAAAATCTGCACTCCAAAGAACACACAGCGCTCCTTCCCTTCTGAGGCCTCCCATGGGCCCAAACGGCAGTTTATCGCCACAAATGGGGTATTTCTGCATTTAGAAGAAATTGGGCAACAAAATGAGGTATTTTGTTTCCTGTGAAAGTAAGAAATGTTGATGAAAAATTAGATTTTATTGGAAAAAATGCATTTTTTTAATTTCACAGCCCAATTCAAATACGTGCTGAGTAAAAACCGTAGGGTCAAAATGGTAACAACAACCATAAATGAATTCCTTGAGGGGTGTAGTTTCCAAAATGGGGGATTCCCACTGCTTTGGCACCTAAACACCTCTTCAAACCTGGCATGCTGCCTAAAATATATTCTAATAAAAAAGAGGCCTCAAAATGCACTAGGTGCTTCTTTGCTTCTGGGGCTTGTGTTTTAGTCCACGAGCGCACTAGAGCCACATGTGGGACATTTCTAAAAACTGCAGAATCTGGGCAACACATATTTATTAGTGTTTCTCTGGTAAAACCTTCTGTGATACAGAAAAAAATTGAATAAAATTGAAATTCAGCAAGAAAAATGAAATTTGCAAATTTCACATCCACTTTGATTTAATTCCTGTGAAATGTATAAAGGGTTAAAAAAACTTCTAAATGCTGTTTTGAATACTTTGAGGGGTCTAGTTTTTAAAATGGGGTGTTTTATGGGGGTTTCTAATACATAGGCCCCTCAAAGCCACTTCAGAACTGAACAGGTACCTTAAAAAAAGGCTTTTGAAATTTTCTTAACAATATGAGAAATTGCTGTTTATGTTCTAAGCCTTGTAACGTCCAAGAAAAATAAAAGAATGTTCAAACAACGATGCCAATCTACAGTAGATATATGGGAAATGTGAACTAGTAACTATTTTGGGTGGTATAACCGTCTGTTTTACAAGCAGATGCATTTAAATTTAGAAAAATTCTATTTTTTCAAAATTTTCTCTAGATTTTGCAATTTTTCAAAAATAAACACTGAATATATCGACCAAATTTTACCACTAACATGAAGCCCAATGTGTCACGAGAAAACAATCTCAGAATCACTTGGATAGGTTTAAGCATTCCGACGTTATTATCACATAAAGTGAAATATGTCAGATTTGAAAAATGAGCTCTGAGCCTTAAGGCCCAAACTAGGCTGCGTCCTTACCTTAATATAAGGTAAATATATACAGCCCCAGAACCAAGCTAAGTAAAAATATGCAGCCCCAGAACAAAGCTCAGTACATATATACAGCACGAGAACAAGGCCCAGTACATATATACAACACCAGAACCAAGCTCGATACATACACCGTGTTCCAAATTATTATGCACATTGGATTTAAGTGTCATAAACATTTAATTATTCGTTTTTCAATTAAACTCATGGATGGTATTGTGTCTTAGGGCTCTTTGGATCATTGTAATCAATCTCAGACATCTGTGATAATTAGTTTTCCAGGTGTGCCCAATCAAAGGAAAACTACTTAAGAAGGACGTTCCACATTATTAAGCAGACCACAGGTTTCAAGCAATATGGGAAAGAAAAAGGATCTCTCTGCTGCCGAAAAGCGTGAAATAGTGCAATACCTTGGACAAGGTATGAAAACATTGGATATTTGAAGAAAACTTAGGCGTGATCATCATACTGTGAAAAGATTTGTGGCTGATTCAGAGCATAGACGGTTCGTTCAGATAAAGGCATAATGAGGAAGGTTTCTACCAGACAAATTAATAGGATTAGGAGAGCAGCTGCTAAAATGCCATTGCAAAGCAGCAAACAGCTGCTGGTGCCTCTGGAGTCCCGCGAACCTCAAGGTGTAGGATCCTCCAGAGGTTTGCAAGTGTGCATAAAGCTATTATTCGGCCACCCCTAAACAATGCTTACAAGCAGAAACGGTTGCAGTGGGCTCAGAAATACATGAAGACTCATTTTCAAATCATAATGTTTAATGATAAGTGCCGTGCAACCCTGGATGGTCCAGATGGATGGAGTAGTGGATGGTTGGTGAATGGTCACCATGTCCCAACAAGGCTGCTACGTCAGCAAGGAGGTGGCGGAGTCATGTTTTGGGCTGGAATCATGGGGAGAGAGCTGGTAAGCCCCATTAGGGTCCCTGACGGTGTGAAAATGACCTCTGCAAAGTACGTAGAGCTTATGACTGACCACTTTCTTCCGTGGTACAAAAAGAAGAACCGTGCCTTCCGTAGCAAAATTATCTTCATGCATGACAATTCACCATCTCATGCTGCAAAGAATACCTCTGTGTCATTGGCTGCTATGGGCATAAAAGGAGTACTCATGGTGTGGCCCCCATGTTCCCCTGACCTCAACCCTATTGAGAACCTTTGGAGCATCCTCAAGCAAAATATCTATGAGGGTGGGAGGCAGTTCACATCAAAACAGAAGCTCTGGAAGGTTATTCTGACATCCTGCAAAGATATTCAAGCAGAAACTGTCCAACTACTCACAAATTCAATGGATGCAAGAATTGTGAAGGTGATATCAAAGAAGGGGTCACAACACGATTCCAACTTCTTAGGCACAGGAACAATGGTAGCAGGGGATACAGGATACAGGTAGCAGGTACGGGAACACTGGGAACAGGATAACACTAAGGGACCATTTGCAAGACTAACAGGGGTAAACACAACAATGCTCAGTCAATGAGTGATGGAGCAGGGCCCTTCTTATAGTCCAGGGTGATCATGGGTTAATTGGTAATTATTTTCATGTGCGCGCGCTGGTCCTTTAAGGCCGGGCACGAGCGTGCACCCTACGGGACACAGCAGAACTGAGCAGAAGTGAGCGCAGGCGTCTCCTTGGGAGGAGATGCGGCCCAGCGCTTACTGATCCATGACTGCCAATAGTAATCAATTGTATTCGCGTCCTAAGGACGCGGATACAATTGGGTGAGAGGTCCTGCTTCACCTCGGTTCTCTGAACTGGCTGTAATTTTAACAACCGTTTTGGGAGAACCAGGACGAACTGGGCCCCCTTCCAGCCTCAGGCCCCGGGCACTTGCCCAGATTGCCCTCATGGTAATCCGCCCCTGTCTGTTGTCACAATTTTGCAAGGATACAATTGCCTAAAATGTCTTTGTATGCTGTAACCGCAAATACCAGATTTGTTCATCAGACTACCAGACAATCACACATGATTCTTTCCATTGCTCCAGAATCCAGTGGCGGCGTGCTTTACATCACTCCAGCCATCGCTTGGCATTGCGCATGGTGATCTCAGGATTGTATTCAGCTGCTCAAACAATGAAACCCATTTCATAAAACTCAGACGCACAGATCTTGTGCTGATGTCACATCTAGGAGCAGTCTGTAACTCTGTAGTGAGTGATACAACAGCGGATAAGCAATTTTTACACACTTCATACTTGGTTTGACCCACTCTGTGAGTTTGCATGTTCTACCTCTTCATTACTACGATCGCTCGTCCCCATGCATTTCTATTCTGTCGGCAGCACATCTCCCTGTTTACACAGGGAGATGTACTACCGACAATGATAATTTTTTATGCTGCCTAAACAATACAATCAGTTCATTGTTTGTTCATTGCCCTGATTACACGTTCATATGGACGCTTGTTTGTCCAATCATTGGCCCATGTAAAAGGGCTTTCAGACACTTCTGACTTTTGCAAGGGTGGCATCCTAGAAGGTTGCCACGCTTAAAGTCATTGAGCTCTCCAGTAAGACCCATACTACTACTAATAATTGTCTATAAAGATTGAATAGCTTGATTTCATGCACCTATTTGCAATGGGTTTTCGGCTGAAACATCTGAACCCAATAATTATAAGGCGTGTCCAAATACTTTTGGCCATATAGTGTATATTTTGCAACATTAAATTTGAACTAAGATTTGATTGCAATAAGGCTCTGTTCACATGGCAGAATTTTTGCCGCGGAACCTGCAGCGGATTCCGCTACAGAATTCAGCCTCCCGTTCATTTCAATTGGAGTCTGATGCTTTTTCTTCCCGCTAGCTGATTTTTTTAGCTAGCGGGAAAAAGTACCGTCCTGCCCAATCTTCAGGCAGATTCCACCCAGACCTCCCATTGTAGTCAATGGGAGGAGGAATCTTCCTGCCGATGGCAGGAATAATTCCGCTATGGATTTTGCTGCAGGACCCGCCAAGCAAAGTGCACTGACCCTAACAATTGAAAAATGTAATTAAAGGATTGTACAAAATATTTAGGATGTCATTAATAATAATAGAATAGTCCAGTTTTATAGTTAATTCCATTAGGTAAACAAGTATTTAAGAAAGAGATCCCATATGCTTCCCATGTCAACAAGTGGCTTCACCATTCTCCTCACCTTTTAGACTTATTTTCTTATGTAATACAATTATAAGGCCTTATTCACACGAACGTGTTAAACGTCCGTGTGACAGCTGTTGAAACAATGGCCGTCACACGGACCTATATAATTCAATGTGGCCGTTCACACGGCCATTGTTTCAACGGACCGTGTCAAGGGTCCGTGAGAATATAGGACATGTCCTAGTTTTTCACGTTTCATGCATCCCTCCATAGACTCTAGTGTATGGGGGATGTGTGATATTGCGCCCCGCAGCGCAGAGCACGGATGCACTTCGGACGTAAAAAACAGCTGTTTTTCACATCAGAGATGCGCAACACCCGTGTGAATCTACCCTCAGATGAACGTTACCAACATGTGTATGTATAATAATTTATACATAATACAGGGTCATATTAAAGTCAAAGGAGTACAATGCTGCACCAAATCACCTCCCTGCTGATATCTCTAAGGCTGTGTTCACACAGAGTTCTTTGACGCGGAAAATGCGTCGGAAAATGAGCCAAAAAACGACCCAAAATGACTCCCATTGATTTCAATGGGAGACGGAGGCGTTTTTTTACCGCGAGTAAAAAAAACGCCTCGCGGCAAAAAGAAGGGACATGACCCATCTTGATGCGGTTTCCGCGTCCAAAACCGCATTGAAATCCATGGGGACACGTCAAATAACACCTCGAACTAGTGAGGTGTTTTCTGACGAGTATATTGCCGAGTGTTTTGGAGGAGTTTTTTGCAGGAGTCGTCTCCTGCTGCTAGTCCAGCCCAGAAAGGGGCTGTCATTTCCTGTCTGCTCGTGGAGGCTGAAAAACATTGTGGACAGAACTCCCCTGAGGGATACAGAAAACCGAAGTCCTGCATCCAAATACAAGTAAGTGCAATTGCTCCTATGTTCCATACATGCTATACATGTATGGAGCTGTGCATTTTTATTTTTATTTATTTTTTTGTAATTTTTTTTTTCAATTTTTTTTTTTCAAATTATTTTTTTTAAATGTTTTAATTTTGTTATGCAGTTGTTCATGTATGTCATCTCTTTTTTTTTTTTTTTTACATTTCAGGAACAGAAATGACGACAGCAGAGGTGTACCACCGGATGGACATTGATGTTGGGAAATTGATTCAAGAAGTAAGTATACTTTTTTTATTTAATGTGGGCCTGTTCACATCAGCGTGGTTTCCGCTGAGGGGTTCCGTCGGTACTTTCAGTCAGGGGAACCCCTCAACGGAAAGGCAAGTGTGAAGTGGTGACAGATCCGTTGCTAATGGTTTCTGTTTGTCCCCGTTGTGCAAAGGGTTCTGTCGTTTTGACTGAACCAATCCCGCTGTCTAGGGAATCCCATTAGCAACGGATTCATCAGCATTGAAGTCAATGATGATGCAAACAGAAAACAATGTTTTTTTTAATGTGGGCCTGTTCACATCAGCGTGGTTTCTGCTGAGGGGTTCCGTCGGTGCTTTCAGTCAGGGGAACCCCTCAATGGAAAGGCAAGTGTGAAGTAAGTTCCGTTTGCATCACCATTAATTTCAATGGTGACAGATCCGTTAACAGAAGGATGTCATGCATGTGAAAACCTCGGCAAAAACAGCCTGAAAAACCGCCTGGAAAACCGCCTCAAAAACCACGTCAAAAACCACGTCAAAAACCACATCAAACATGAAAACCTCCAAGGGTCAGTTTTTACAGGAGGTATTTTCCTCCTGCAAAACGCTCCGTGTAAACACAGCCTAAGAGTATGTTCACACGGCTTAGCAAAATACGTCTGACATTACGTGGCTGTTTTCAGGCGAAAACAGCTCCTGAATTTCAGTTGTTTTTGCAAGTACTCGCGTTTTGCGCGGCATCTTTTACGAACGTTATTGGAGCTGTTTTTCAATGGAGTCAATGAAAAACGGCTCCAAAAACGTCTCAAGAAGTGACATGCACTTCTTTTTTGCGGGCGTATTTTTATGCGCCGTCTTTTGACAGCGACGCATACAATTACACCTCATGGGAACAGAACATTGTAAAACCCATTGAAAGCAATGGGCAGATGTTTGTAGGAGTAATGGAGCCGTTTTTTCAGACATAATTCGAGGCGTAAAACGCGTAATGGAGCCGTTTTTTACGTCTGAAAACAGTGCGTGTGAACATACCCTAACACTGAAAGAAAGGAGGGGAGAACAGAAGATGTCAGCCCTGAGTGTGCAGTGAGCTGTCAGATCTATGACAGAAGCAGCAGCACAGCCAGCTGTAGCGCCCGCGGCCGCAAACCGCCAGCCTTCCCCTCTTACCAGCGGATGTGACCGTAGGACTGTGTCTCTTCACCGGCGTCCCCCTTCCCAGGGATGCCAGCATGCTCGTGCCAAGCCTTAAAGGGCCAGCATGTGCACAAGTAAAATTATATCCAACCTATCCCTAAGCACCCCGGCCTTTAAAAGGAGCCCTGCCCCTGTTGTGTCTTCCCAGTGTTTGTCATGCAAATGGTTCCCTAGCTGTATCCAGTATCCAGTATCTGAGTCCAGTGTCCGTTCAAGTCCATTATCTGAGACTTCTTTATTCAAGTCAAGTGTCCTAGAGGCCTTCACCATCTGTGTCCAGTGTTTTTGCCAAGTCCATTTTCCGAGGTGACTTCTGTGTTCAAGTCCATTGTCCGAGACGACATCTGTGTTCAAGTCCAGTATCCGAGAGAAGTCTGGCACAAACCAGCTTCCGATAGTCCGGCACAAGCCAGCTCCTGATAGTCCAGCACCAGCTTGCTTCTGATTATCTGGCTGAAGCTTAGAAACCCAGGTACTTTCTCCCTAGTGACTGTCATTGACATTTTGTTTGACCAGAGGCAGAGCGGCCCACTGGGGCACATACTCCATAGCCTCGACACCAGCTATGTACAGGAATTGCACAGACTCTAGAGCAACAAAATGCTGGAACATTTTTAATAAAGACTATTTAGAAAGTTGTTTAATTTTACATTTAGGGAGCAAAGGAAGAAGAAAAAAAGCTCACCCATGAACCTTACAACCAATAAATACATTTCTTCATTGATTTGAAAATGTCTTCTTTCCTCTAAACTTCGGCTGATGCCTCTCCTGAATGTCGATGATGAGCGGACGTCCCTCATGTAGTGTCAGTAAATTCTCCAGTGCGATCAGAAGGGAGGACATTATCCCATCACACAGACCACCATATGTCGTTTTCATACAAGAAATGACTCAGACAACGTAAGGAGTGTTAAAATATGTGAATTTTATTGTTATGTGTGTTGTGATTGTGTGTTACCTCCCATCACTCACAAAGAGCGTAGAGCGACACTCAGGACAGGCAAAACCCCCAGTGGAGGAAACCTGTAGGGAAACCATGGCCGCTGTACTGTCCTTCCTCTGGCATACTAAGAGAGGTTAACGCTATATAACGTATGTGCGCGTGTACAGTATACATGTGTATATGTGGATTCCCCCATACAAGGAATAGAGCCAGAAAATGTAAAGTGACTGTGTTACTATGTACAGTGTGTCAGTGAGTATGATTGTGTATAGTTCTGTATGTGTAAGTATTAGTGTGTATGTATTTATTATGTGTTTTTGTGTGCGTGCATGCATGTGTTATACATTACCTGCTCCTCATGTTTGGTCATCCATCATGGTCTTCATCTCTCTTGTGGATCAGGCAGCAGAACCTCCTGGGTGGGAATAGAGGTACAAGAGAAATTGTTCATCAACATGTGGATTAGAAGATCCATTACTGAATTTTACTTCGCACTTTTGTGATAATTTTTTCCTACCTACTTCTTTATAACACCAACATTTTACTTACCAGCGTTATTATTAGTCAGGGACCTCAATCGGTGTCTCCGGGTCCACTGCTGTGTCTATCCGGCTAATGATGTTTCCTTCCACTTTCCACATGCACGGATGCAAAATGATGTTTCTACAACGGGCACAGGACAGCGCGCTCTTCCATGGGCCTCGGGTGTAAAACTCCTCTTTATTTCTCCTTGACGCACGTATGGCCCAGCTGTGATGGTTTTGCCTGTTTCTCATCCATGCCCAGTGGAAAGGGTCTTGTGCCATGATCTAAAATAGAATAGTAAATGAGATAAAATTGGCTTCTCATCACAGACTCTTAATCAAAGACGGCATTTGTTCTGTTTCTTATTACTGACCAGATCACATGTGGTCCGGGCCACCCACGCTCTAAAGTCCATCCGGCGGAGCAACTGGTCGCGTTGGTGATGCAGCTCTTCTGTCTTCACTTCCCAGTCACTTCCTAAGGCCCACGCGTAGATCTCGTCTTTGAAGTCCTCGTCCTCCTCGAACTGGTTCGCTAGAAATCTGAAAGAAAATAACAATTATTCATGACACATGGAAGAGCAGAGCACTGTATACTTATATATCTCAATGTAAAGGAAACTTGTGTTACTATAAATGATAGCGATGGTGTCCAAGGATGTTGGAATGACCCCCCAAGGTCAGAAGGCTACATAGTAAAATCTATAGGCTTGATGTTTTCTCTTTGGATATTAAAATGTTTAAAGATTTTTATTTTACTGCTAAAACATGACCATAATTGTTTTGTAACCTATAAGGGATAAAGCTAATGTAAAGCACATGAACCACAACTACTTGAGAGTATTCCTACAACATGTGATACGTGAATATACTCACAGGGATGCAAAGAAATTCTCTCTATATTCCTCGGTACGCAGTCCGGCTCTCTTGAAATACACGAGGACCATGGCCAGCAGATACTAGTGGAAGAAGACAAGAAGTTAGAATTTGGTAATAGAGAAATGGTCTCTTCTTATGTCTTATCTTTATGTGGTGATTCTGTCTGTTTATATGTTTATTAATGTCGGTCCATAATCCTAACACATAAATCACAGGTTTATCCTCATTGTTCTGAATCTAATATTATTATCTTACCAAGGATGTAGATGTAAAGTAGAATATCTCTTAATGCCACATAAACCCTTTTATTCAGATCTGATCTTTCTTGTCAGTCATGTCTATATCTGGCTGATTGTCTATTCATTTTGTCATTATAAAATTACCTTGTCCGAAATCCTCAAACAGATGTCCTTGGCCAAAAACAGCTGGATGTGCTCATCATCTACCAAAAAAGTTGAATTACAATTCTTTAAATCCAAAATAGTACATGAATTACATGAATTACAAAGAATTATAGTTTTTTTGGGGACTATCCTCTGCGGCCCCTTTATTGATTACGGCGGCCCCTTTATTGTTTACCCAGGCATAGTGCCATATATATGGTTGTGGCTATGCCTGGTACTGCAGATCAGTCCCTTTCAATTTATTGGGACTGAGCCGCAGTGAAATTAAGTACCAGACACAGCCACATCTATATGTATGGCGCTATGCCTGAGTAAACAATAAGGCCTCATGTACACGGCCGTACCCGTAATCACGGCTCGCGATATTGCGGGCACTGCCGGCCGCCCGTATTTTCGGCTCGTGCTCCCATACAAAGTAAGAGAGCACGGACTGTAAAAAGCAAAAGATAGGACATGTCCTATCTTTTGCAGTACACTTCTATGGCCCGGACACCCTCCTGTAAATAAACAGGAAGGTGTCCGTGGACAATAGAGGTGAATGGGTCTGTAATTGCGGACCGCAATTACGGACGTTTTTTACGGTCGTGTGCATGGGGCCTAAAGGATTCTTAACAATCGCTGGAACACTGCAGCTGCTTTACTTTGCTTATCCTGGTGGTGCCAGGAGTCAAACCCCCACTGCTAATATATTGATGGCTTATTCTAATGACAGTCTATCGATAATACAGCGTAACGGTCATTTCAGGTAACTTTTCAGAATAAGCTGTCTTATGTGTGTACAGGAGAACAAATGTTGTAAATTATAGCAGAAGATTTCACTCTGTAAGTCGTAGCAAGGTAGAGGCCATTGTCGGGCTCAATACTCTGCCCTCCAGATCAGACAATACAATGAAGTAAATTTAAAAAATGTACTCACCTCAACGCTCCACTTCGCTTCTCCCCGCCGGGTCAACTTAGGCTCTCCCTGCAGGCCGCAGCTCATACAAGTTACTGACGCTGTACGTTGTATGTGACGCAGCACTGAGGTTGTTGTGTGCTGCGTCACATATATGGCCCTGTATGTTGTACGAGCCGCAGCATGCTGAGAGAGAATCAGGAGAAGAGGAGCGGTGAGCATATATATTTGTTATCTTATTTCCGATCCTGGGATGAGAGAGATAGGGCCACGGTCGCAGTTGCAAACCCAGCGAGTGCAATTTTGACACCACAATTGTGGTGCGTGGCCAGCTAAAAGATGCATCAAATTTATTAAGAGGCATTCGCTTCTTATTAAATGTGTCGCATCCTACTCCAGCGAACTGTTTACTAAGACTGGAGTATGAAACGCCAGTCCTAATAAATCCCCCTCTTTGTGTCTGGTCAGAATCATTGGAAGGTGCAGTGAATCTTACCGAGGAGATTGTAGAAAGCAGTCCGTTCTTCTGGCTGCAGGGTATGCTCCTTCCTCCTCTTCCGGCACTCGTCTATCATGTAGGTCAGCGAACTGTGATAGAAGAAATAGATATTACAGTCAGCAGTCCAATGTAAAAATATCAAATACACCCAAACCTACAAAGCACCTCAAAAACAGAGTACAGCAAAAAGGGGGGGGGGGACCCCAATATGACTCAGGAACAACCTACAATGCGCAAAAGCGCAAGGGACATAACGTCCCGATATAATATGAAAATAACTACTATGAGTTGTAAAAAGTATACATCTTTATTATTAATTCTAATTATTAATAATAAAGATGTATACTTTTTACTACTCATGGTAGTTATTTTCATATTATATTGGGACGTTATGTCCCTTGCGCTTTTGCGCATTGTAGGTTGTTCCAAAATATCAAATACAGACAATTATGTGTTTATAAGTTTACAATGAATTAAAAATGAAATGAATAAATGACAGGGAAATCTTAGTAAAATCCATGTGTAAGAACATTTCCTGGTGGTCTGTCTCTGGGGTTAGTGCTGTCACCTCTCAGAGCATTAGTTAAGCTTTGTATGACCTTGGTAGAAGGACGCGTCACCCTTATAGGGCGTTTATTCTCATGGATGAAGAGGTTAATAAGAAGCTGATAGATTAGATTTGTAATGGTTTGTAACACGAAGTATGGATTTGATATGTAGTGACTGCAGTGATATAAAATCTTGTACTGACGTCTCCTCCACATGAAGAGTGACTATATCTCTCTTCCTCTTCCTCGCCATCTCTTCTCCTCTTCCTGGGAAACTTAACTAGAAGAGAATATTACCATGAATATTTGGGAATGTGACTTTTCCTGAAGAAGATGTTACAAAAACGTATATTGATATAAACATGTAGTATGAGCGCTGGACTGACATTATAACTGGGGCGTATATATAGAGGGTGCAGACGTAGCAGTCACACCCAGGATCTACTGCCATAGGGGGCCCAAAATCCCCTCTGCCAGAAGAAGACACCAGTATTATAAATGACACATGGTATAGAGAGGGCCCTGCTACACATTTTACATTAGAGACCAGGAGCCTCAAGTTATGCCTCTGTATTATAAGATATGTTACTACACACATACTAAACATATATATTATAGGAAAAACCCAATAAACACCCCTCTAACATTATCCATATCCCCGGTCCCAATTTACATACATTATAGATTAAAGTGAATCTGAAAATTAGGTTGAAGTAAATAGAAAAATGAATTGCAGGACAGCTGCACCGCGGCGCCAAAAATGCCGCTATGGAGGGTACAACTGAAGAAATGGGGTGATGGTGCTGGCAGACTGATCAGAATATGGTGGAAGATCCTATTGATATCATTTTCTAGAATGGAAACCTCTTTAAATATAGAATAATAATAATAAGCATATGGTCCTACAGCTTGGGATCCATCAGAAAGATCTGAGGAAGGAGATGATACGTCGGGTTATTTTACTCTTGTCTCCATAGTTTATCCAGATTTTGGGTATTTAGGTGAAAACCTTTGAGTTTATTAATAAAATCCAATCCATTTCAGTAGTGGAAGAAGCATCTGTGTCTGTGTCTGGGATGACGTGGATCAGTCATTATGGTTAGTAAATGGCGGCACTTTACCTGTGAAGTCTTAAGGACAGTTGGTGTTGTCTCTCAGAAGACGCAGATACGCAGTAGTGTCTTCTCCTCCGATAAAAATAAATGTTTGTCAAGTCGCTTTGAAGAACAAAATGGAGCCTGTCTTATCTCTGAAAAGAGCGATCACAGACTGGCACTATCTGATGATTTTTCTCTATCTTTAAATTCAAATCCTGCGATTCTATTGGTTGTTGTTTGCGGCACTTGCCATGATGATTCATGCCTCAGCTAATTTAAAGGGAAAGTACACTGAAATAATGTCATGTTGCGTTTTAATATAAGGCGTCTAAATTACTGCTTAGAAAAACGTTGTCATCCTTGTATTTTACATCCTTATTCCATCTGGTGTCATTTGTGGCAGCTGCCATGTCATACTATGTTGTTTCCATGGGTAATGCAGAATGGTCATGTGTAATAAGTGTCTTAGTACTAAATTTACCTCATGTGCTCCAGATTCTTAAAATTGATATATAATGTTTGTAACTTTGGTGCAGGTGCTGGAGTTAGAAGCATGTTGACTGATGTCTGACCTGGCGGAGGATGTAATCTTTACCATTTAACATCTTGCAGGCCTCTCATAAAATTGGCGCATCCTCAAATCCAAAAATCTGTTGGACGTGGGTAAAATGTGCAAAAACTGAGGACCAGAAGATTTATAATGTGATCTTATCATTTCTATTCAGATTTACAAGAAATTGACTGGCATTGTTGTCATACATGTGCCCCCATATGTCATACATTCATAGCCATATATATTTCTATAATATAAATTCTCTATATACTATCTATTGTCCTGATCTCTATGTACAGTGACATAACTATTAGTATACTGGTTGCATAGGTAGAGAAATGTAGTGTCACATTGTTACATGGTGTCCATTCAGATGAAAGTCATGCATAAGATAAATTGCATTTATTATTTCATTGCTATAGATTCTAAACAGGAAGCGGTGGCAGAGCTATAGGGGTCACATTGGTCGCAGTTGTGAGTGGGCCCCAGAGCTACATCAAGTCCTTTACAGCCCGCCACACAGTGTCTTGATGTTAGTCACCACCAGGTTGTTGTGTGTTGCGGTACATACATGGTCTTTGTGCTGGCTGGCATCAGGACCATGTGTGCAGCGGCGCCCAAAAAGAAGAGAAGCCAGTGAGGAACAGTAAGCCCATTTGAGTCTGAGTCTAATCTGCGGTCTGATTAATTTTTGGGTCTGATTTGGAGTCTTATTCAGGGGTCTTGTCTGGGGTCTGGATTAATTAAGGGATTCAATCTGGGTTTTGAACTAATTTAGGGGTCTGGTTCAAGTTCTGCATTAAAGGCTATGTAAAGCTTTAAAAGGCCATTTTAATATTTTTATTTTTAATAAAAGGTTTTGCAACTTTATAAATAGTTTTTATTAAAAATTATTTTTACTTTTTGAGATATAGCTGCTCTGTATTCTGTATACAGAGCAGGTGCATAGTTCGCTATGACCTGAGTCTGTCAGTCCAGTGCACCTGACGGATTCAGTGTCACCGGGTCCTTTGTGTCTCTGACACGCAAGATCCACCTGTAATCCATCACATTAGTTAGTTATGAACTTAGATGTGATAGAATACAGGTGGATCCTGCATGTCAGAGACACACAGGACCCGCTTTTACTGAACCCGTCAGTCCCGCAGACCTGACGGGTCGACAGGATTTATCGCTAGATACAGCTTCTCTGTATAGAGAATACAAAATAGCTGTATCTCAAAAACTATTTATAAAGTTGCACAAATTACACTGATTGACCTTTTTATTAAAAATAAAATGCCTTTCAAAGTTTTACATAGGCTTTAACCCCATCCCGACATTTGACGTATGGCACGGAGTAAGCCTGCTCTATACTATGCAGGTGTCGGCTGTATGTTACAGCCGACACTTCACAGTAACGAGCGCGATCCCGCTAGTTTAACTCATTAAATGCCGCGGTCAATAGTGGCCACAGCATTTAAATTGTTAGAAAGAGGGGGGCGACCCCTTCTAGCAGCTCATCATGCCCCCCGCAATGCAATCGCAGGGTGGCGATGGTTGCTAAGATCTTGTTTTAATTGCATGGTGAATTCCGTAAAAACGAAGGCCAAAAAATAATAGAGGAATTGCTGTTTATTTAATTTTCTACCCCACAAATAATTTTTTCCCGTTTCCTAGTACTTTATATGGCACATTAAATGGTGCTACGAAACACTACAACTCGTCCCACAAAAATCAAGCCCTCATAGGACTACATGGACGGAAAAATGAAAATGTTATGACTTTTGGAAGGTGGGGAGGAAAAAATTTAAATGAAAATCTGAAAATTGTTTACGACGGGAAGGGGTTAATTTAGGGGCCCTGTGATGCCGATTCTTTGGAGACTCATCATTGGTATTAATGCTTGTTTTTAGAGATGAGCGAACTTATGAAAAGTTCGGTTCGGCTGGTTCGCCGAATTTCATGAAAAAGTTCGATTCGGACCGAACTAGCTCTGACCGAACCTGTAATACAAGAAAGCCCCTAAAAATCGTGTATAACACTGTTTAAAAGCCCTAGAAGCCCTGTATAACACTCTTAGGTCACCCATGAGTGTATCCAAGTACTTTTGTGCTGTCTTTAAAGAGGCTCTGTCACCAGATTTTCAAACCCCTATCTACTATTGCAGCAGATCGACGCTGCAATGTAGATAACAGTAACTTTTTTATTTTTTCAAAAACGAGCATTTTTGGCTAAGTTATGACCATTTTTATATTTATTCAAATGAGCCTTTCTTAAGTACAACTGGGCGTGTTTAAGGTTAAGTCCAAGTGGGCGTGTATTGTGTGTGTGTACATCTGGGTGTGTTTAATTGCTTTACTAGCTGGGCGTTGTGAATGGAAGTGTATGATGCTGACGAATCAGCATCATCCACTTCTCTTCATTAACACCCAGCTTTTGGCAGTTCACAGACACACAGCGTCCGACGCGATGAAGTTCCTGTGGGAGGAAGTGAGTGACGTCACAGCGTGATCTCGCGAGGACACGCTGTGTGTCTGTGAACTACCAGAAGCTGGGTGGTAATGAAGAGAAGTGGATGATGCTGATTCATCAGCATCATACACTTCCATTCACAACGCCCAGCTAGTAAAGCAAGTAAACACACCCAGATGTACACACATAATACACGCCCACTTGGACTTAACTTTAAAAATGCCCAGTTGTACCTAAGAAAGGCTCATTTGCATAAATATAAAAATGGTCATAACTTGGCCAAAAATGCTTGTTTTTGGAAAAAAAAAACTCGTTACTGTTATCTACATTGCAGCGCCGATCTGCTGTAATAGGGGATAGGGGTTTGAAAATCTGGTGACAGAGCCACTTTAAGGCAAAGTTAGTGTCAAAGTTACGCCAACATGTATGGCTATAGGAAAACGGATGGGACACGGTGATAACTAACAGAAACCACTGCACTTGTGCATGTTGCATGCTTAATGCATTGTTAAAAAAGGTACAAAAATTAACCATTTTTGACGGCAGATGCCTGCCAGGGTTCATACATATAAGGTGGTAAAAGAAGAAGAAATGGCTTTTGACAAGCCCTCAAAAAATTTACCCTTTATGGTGCCAGATGCCTGCCGGGGTTCATCCATACATGGATGTAATGTAAAAGCAACAAGCAATGGCTTTTGAGTGCAAGCCCTCCAAAAATGTACCCTTTTTATTGGCAGATGCCTGCCGGGGTTCATCCATACATGGATGTAATGTAAAAGCAACAAGCAATGGCTTTTGAGTGCAAGCCCTCCAAAAATTTACCCTCTTTATTGGCAGATGCCTGCCGGGGTTCATCCATACATGGATGTAAAAGCAACAAGCAATGGCTTTTCACAAGCCCTCCACGCCTGCTTGTAGCAGACGGCAGTGGAGGTGTATTGGTGGTAGTAGAGGTAGCCAATGGACAGCACGGGTGGTAGTAGCAGTAGTAGTAGTAGTAGTAGTAGTAGTAGTAGTAGTAGTAGTAGTAGTAGTAGTAGTAGTAGTAGTAGTAGTAGTAGTAGTAGTAGCAGCACATTAAAAGAGACTGGACAGTCACAGGACAAAGCCCTGTGGTGGGGCAGGCCTCAGGCCTGCTTGTAGAAGACGGCAGTGGAGGTGTATTGGTGGTAGTAGAGGTAGCCAACGGAGAGCAAGGGTGGTAGTAGTAGTAGTAGTAGTAGTAGTAGTAGTAGTAGTAGTAGTAGTAGTAGTAGTAGTAGTAGCAGCAGCACATTAAAAGACTTTCCAGTATTCTCCATCTATATTCTCTGCTATTATGTGCAGTGAATTTATGCATTTAAAAAAAATCTTTTTATATGATGGTTTCGCTTTTGATTGTAATGGTGTCTAGATATTAAGTTGTATTTGGATTGCTATATGTACTACTTATCACTTTTTAATTAATCCCTATCAATATAGCTCTATTTTATTTTTGAAATATGTAGCATCATTCAGACGATGGATACATCAACTTAATAGGGTGTACCCTATCTTATCACTGACTACATATACTTATTGTATAATATGTTCACCCCCTATATCAATAGTCTGTGCTATTGTCTTAGATATGTTTTCTTTGCACCTGTTGTTTCACGCTTATTGTGTCTTTGTTTTGTTTGCTAAATGATTTTTTTTTCAATCACTATCCATGTTGACCAGTCTGCAAAGACTGTAGGCAATAATCGTCCTATCCAAACTAAACACCGAGTACAGTGAGACTATACCTATTTGTACACTTAATAGATATATAAGAAAACTCTGCTTATATTTATTCTCACTCTAGATACTCATCGTTATAGTCATTTATTAACTTTCATTTTAAAACGGCTCTTTACATTAGACTGTCACTTTAACGTCACTTTATTTTCCCTGTTCTGCACCCAGACACCGCAATACAACATGCCATGATATCCTTAACATTCATAAAATAACAATATAACTAAAACGACTGTTGACAATACACACACACTACACATAGATGTATATCTTTCCACTCACTGAATCTGCAAATCTGTCAGTGCGATGTGTGCGCATGCCCGGATCCGACCGAGGATGCGATGCTGTCCCCGCTCCGTCTCTGTAGATGCACTGCGCATGCCCGGAAATCCCGCTACGCGTCGGGTATCCGGATGTGCGCTCCAGCATGTGGAGGCGGAAGTGGGGCAGTCCTCGCTTCCGGCCGTGGCTCTGGGCATGCGCCGACAATCATCGGCTGTTCCTTGTTGAACCACACAGTAAATAAGGGCTTCAAGACACAGGACACACACACACACATCCCCCTGAGGAAGCAATACTTCAGCGAAACGCGCGTTGGGCCTTCTGTGTTGGAGCACCTATCGGACTTTTACTGCAATCGTACATGGGTAAGCCTTGTCTAATACACTCTCTCTCTCAGTCAGTTAGATGTTGATAACTTGGATTCTGCACCTAATATCTAGATACATACAAACCATGTCTTTTTGTACTGGGATTCTGTAAGCTTGACCATGTCTTAGAATAGGGACATATTCAGATAAATTTGAGAGATTTTGTCGACTTGACAATATAGCTTGCCCAATCTGCATAATTATATTGCCGATACCTGTTCCTTGAAACTTTCTTCTAGAGTCTCGTCCTTCTAATATATTGTATCATATACATATATTTTTATATAAGTGTATTTTTTGTATATGTCATTAATACATTTTGTATGTTTAATATATCCCCCTGGCTACAAGCTCTCTTTTCTCTGTGTTCTCGATATACCCAAATAGAGTTGCCTATCTTGTTTATACATGGGAGGTCGGTCTCTGACTTGGACCTAGCCTACAGTACCAATGCGTTTTGGAGTGCATATATTGATTACTATTTATTCTGTGTTGTTCACAGCTGTTGGCTCTTTGCATCTAATGGATTTCAGGGTCCGTGACCAATCATGGCTCGCACAACTTGATGAAATCTTTAAGGAAGACTCTAGCTTGCTTTTAAACGATAGTGGCAGGGACTGTAGGGAAGCCATCAAAAAATTAAGATCATTATTGCACCAAAGAATAAAAATTTGGTGGAATAAAGCGTTCCTAGAGAAATACTTGGCTAAAAAACTCATCCCTCGGGGTTTGAGGGTGCAAGTCTTCCCCTCGTTTGAAATGGATAATGAGGTATTTAAGAATAAATGGGAGGAACTCTCTGATAATTGTTCTAGAGGTTTCATGGAACTACTGGTTAGTTCCAATCAGACTAGCCTAAGCCTAATTGAGAAGGAAATAGAGGACATTCAGGTGGGGCTTAGGTTGGACCTCTCCACAATAGCACTAGACAAACTAGCGGATGATCTTGACAAAGACTTTGGTAAATGGGAGAAGGAGATTTGTACTGTAAAAACGGGCAAGTTTCAGAGGGATACTCATGACTATCAGCAAGGGCAGGTGTATAAATGGCACAGAAACAGGGGAAGGGTTGGGAGTACTTCCCACTCCAGATCCTCTTCTGTCTCCTCCCGTAATTCAACCGATGACCCCCCTAGATTTAGGGAAACTGGAAATATCCCAGAACTTGGGAATAGCCAGAGTACCCAGGGCTCACGTTGGCGCTTTGAGCGACAGGCGAAAAGAAAGAACATATCGAATCACCTGCGGGACAAAAAATCAAGGAGTAACCTGGAGGTAATTAACCTTTCTACACATACCCTCTCTGATGCCCAACGTGATGTTCTGGGGAAGGGTCTGACATTTTCACCAACCAATGCTTTTAACTTCTTTACAGCCCTGAAAGACTTGCACCTATTTTCGAGAAAACTGGTTCTCAAGAAACTTCATAACAATACATCTGCTGAGTTCACCAGTGATCTAGAAAGAGAAGCTCTAAAAGCATTGGAAGACCTTTTATGTGAACAAATTACTGAATCATCAGGTACGTTTCCATCCACAGTTGTGCCCAGAACCACTAGGTTTCCCCCTTTGTCACTGTGCCCACAGATAGAGATTTTTACCAAAATGGTCGTGGACGATTTTAAAAAACTGTCCACATTTAGGTCAAATGATAACATATCAAGGGAAGAAAGAAATGCCCTTAAGGAACTGCAAACTTGGGATGACGTTGTCTTTAAACCCGCTGACAAAGGGGGAAACATAGTAATCTGGCCAACTGTCAAATACGAAAAAGAAGTATTTAGACAATTGCGCGATAGACAGACCTATCTAAAACTAGGTTCAAGCCCCCTAGCTCGTTTCTCATGTGAATTGCAGACAATCCTCGATATGGCTCTTGAACGGGGTGTTATCCCTAAAAAGATCTATGATGGTCTGATGACTGCTGATCCAAAGATCCCTACATTATACCTCCTACCAAAGGTACACAAAGATCCCATTGACCCCCCGGGACGCCCGACTGTGTCTGGGATTGACGGATTATGTGATCCGGTCTGTAAATTTATTGATTATTATTTAAAAACTGTGGTAAATGATTTACCCTCCTTTGTGAAAGACACGACGGACGTCCTGTGCAGGATCAATGGGATCCAAGTGGAACCAGATATGTATTTGGTTTCAGCTGATGTGGAGTCACTTTATACAAACATCAGACACCATGATGGAATAGAGGCGGTCCGCTTTTTCCTTGGGACTGGCAACCGGGATGGCCCTTTATGCGAATTGATTCTGGAATTGCTGAAATTTATTCTTGGTCACAACTTTTTTGTGTTCAGGGACTGTTATTATTTGCAACAACAAGGTATAGCGATGGGCGCGGCATGTGCGCCATCCTATGCAAATCTGTTTCTCGGCTTTTGGGAGAGGCAGATTTTCCATGGGGATGGCGCCTGTGCCGCGGACCATGTACATCTATGGTTACGATACATAGATGATATTTTCTTTATCTGGCAGGGATCGGAGTCTGGGCTGATGAATTTCATGCAGCAATTGAACATAAATCCATATAATATCAAATTGACAAATAAATATCACCAACAGAGGATTGAATTTTTGGACATACAGATATTCACTGATGACTCTGGCTTTTTGCACACCGATGTATATCGTAAACCAACAGCAGTCAATTCTTTGCTGCATGCTTCATCAGCCCACACTCCATCCACTATCAGAGCCATCCCGGTTGGACAATTCCTGAGGATCAGGCGGATCTGCTCATCCAATACCCTCTTCGAAAACCAATCTAATGATCTAAAAATGAGATTCAGGGAGAGAGGGTACAGCAATAGAGTGATTAAAACTGGATATGGGAGGGCAAGAAACACACTACGAAATGACCTTTTGAGACCTAGACTGCATCAAACCAATGACCCAGTAATAAGATTCATCTCCACATATAACAGACAATGGAACCAGATGAGGGCAATATTGGATAAACACTGGCCAATCCTAAGATCCGAACCTTCATTAGCTCGGACCTTGCCAGAAAGACCAATGATGACGGCAAAAAGGGGCAAGAACTTGAGGGACTTTTTAGTTAAAAGCCACTACATACCTCGTCAGATTTGCCCATTTGGCTCCCGTGGACCAAAAAAGGGTTGTTATCCCTGTGGTGACTGCAAGGCATGTAGCAATATATGTCGAGCGACCAACTTTGCGTCAGCTGATGGACGTAAACAATTTGAGATCAGGGAGTATATCTCGTGTAGCAGTACACATGTGGTGTATTACGCCACATGTGGCTGCCAGAAAATCTATATTGGACTTACATCCAGGGAGTTAAGAACCCGGACCAGGGAGCATGTACGGGATATTACGAAAGCAGCTGAAATTGATGACCCCCTAAGCCTGAAAACTCTACCTAGGCATTTCAAGAAATATCACAACTGTAACCCCAAATCTCTGTCAATACGTGGTATTGAAAAAATACACTGTGGCATCAGAGGGGGTAATGTGAAGAAAACCCTGTCACAAAGGGAATGCAAATGGATCGTGATGATCGGATCCATGAAACCGTATGGCCTCAATGAAAATCTGAGCTTCGTCCCATTTCTATAGTCTCTGCCTCTTTTTATCCCTAAAACAATTTTTTAAATTCTGTTTATTTCTACGTTTTGTATTTTTTCTAATTTCTTGCTTTTATTTAGGTTTCTAAAATATGCTCCTGTATGTCCTTTTGCCCGAAGTTCTTGACCGATGTCCCTAATCCTTTCTCTACCATCCAACATATGGAACAACAAGAATGCCTAATTTATTGCAGTGTATAGTGTGTCTGTATAACGCAATGATACCTCATGTGGAGAACTTTTTGTAATATTTTGGTTACATTGTTTATGTTGTATGCTGTATAGCCATGATATGAATGTGGGGAAGTAGTAGACTTATGTTCCCTATACCCCTAAATGAGTGATGATCTGGAAAACTTTCCAGTATTCTCCATCTATATTCTCTGCCATTATGTGCAGTGAATTTATGCATTTAAAAAAAATCTTTTTATATGATGGTTTCGCTTTTGATTGTAATGGTGTCTAGATATTAAGTTGTATTTGGATTGCTATATGTACTACTTATCACTTTTTAATTAATCCCTATCAATATAGCTCTATTGTTATTTTTGAAATATGTAGCATCTTTCAGACGATGGATACATCAACTTAATGGGGTGTACCCTATCTTATCACTGACTACATATACTTATTGTATAATATATTCACCCCCTATATCAATAGTCTGTGCTATTGTCTTAGATATGTTTTCTTTGCACCTGTTGTTTCACGCTTATTGTATCTTTGTTTTGTTTGCTAAATGATTTTTTTTTCAATCACTATCCATGTTGACCAGTCTGCAAAGACTGTAGGCAATAATCGTCCTATCCAAACTAAACACCGAGTACAGTGAGACTATACCTATTTGTACACTTAATAGATATATAAGAAAACTCTGCTTATATTTATTCTCACTCTAGATACTCATCGTTATAGTCATTTATTAACTTTCATTTTAAAACGGCTCTTTACATTAGACTGTCACTTTACGTTACTTTATTTTCCCTGTTCTGCACCCAGACACCGCAATACACCATGCCATGATATCCTTAACATTCATAAAATAACAATATAACTAAAACGACTGTTGACAATACACACACACTACACATAGATGTATATCTTTCCACTCACTGAATCTGCAAATCTATCAGTGCGATGTGTGCGCATGCCCGGATCCGACCGAGGATGCGATGCTGTCCCCGCTCCGTCTCTGTAGATGCACTGCGCATGCCCGGAAATCCCGCTACGCATCGGGTATTCGGATGTGCGCTCCAGCATGTGGAGGCGGAAGTGGGGCAGTCCTCGCTTCCGGCCGTGGCTCTGGGCATGCGCCGACAATCATTGGCTGTTCCTTGTTGAACCACACAGTATATAAGGGCTTCAAGACACAGGACACACACACACACATCCCCCTGAGGAAGCAATACTACAGCGAAACGCGCGTTGGGGCTTCTGTGCTGGAGCACCTATCGGACTTTTACTGCAATCGTACATGGGTAAGCCTTGTCTAATACACTCTCTCTCTCAGTCAGTTAGATGTTGATAACTTGGATTCTGCACCTAATATCTAGATACATACAAACCATGTCTTTTTGTACTGGGATTCTGTTAGCTTGACCATGTCTTAGAATAGTGACATATTCAGATAAATTTGAGAGATTTTGTCGACTTGACAATATAGCTTGCCCAATCTGCATAATTATATTGCCGATACCTGTTCCTTTAAACTTTCTTCTAGAGTCTCGTCCTTCTAATATATTGTATCATATACAAGTGTATTTTTTGTATATGTCATTAATAAATTTTGTATGTTTAATATATCCCCCTGGCTACAAGCTCTCTTTTCTCTGTGTTCTCGATGAGCACATTAAAAGAGACTGGACAGTCACAGGACAAAGCCCTGTGGTGGGGCAGGCCTCAAGCCTGCTTGTAGCATACGGCAGTGGAGGTGTATTGGTGGTAGTAGAGGTAGCCAACAGACAGCAAGGGTGGTGGTAGTATTAGTAGCAGCACATTAAAAGACACTGTACAGTCACAGGACAAAGCCCTGTGGTGGGGCAGGCCTTAGGCCTGCTTGTAGCAGACGGCAGTGGAGGTGTATTGGTGGTAGTAGAGGTAGCCAACGGACAGCAAGGGTGGTGGTAGTAGTAGTAGTAGTAGTAGTAGTAGTAGCAGCAGCACATTAAAAGAGACTGGACAGTCACAGGACAAAGCCCTGTGGTGGGGCAGGCCTGCTTGTAGAAGACGGCAGTGGAGGTGTATTGGTGGTAGTAGAGGTAGCCAACGGAGAGCAAGGGTGGTAGTAGTAGTAGTAGTAGTAGTAGCAGCAGCAGCACATTAAAAGAGACTGGACAGTCACAGGACAAAGCCCTGTGGTGGGGCAGGCCTGCTTGTAGCAGACAGCACTGGGGGTGGATTGGTGGTGGTTGACTGGTAGTAGTGGTGGTGGTGGACTACTGACAGCACGGGTGGTGGTGGTAGTAGTAGCTGCATCAACAGCACAGCAGCACATTAAAAAAGAGTGGACAGGACAAAGCCCTGTGGTTGTTTTTCTGAGACTTGTCAGAGGTACTGCGGATGGTGCTGTCACTGCTGTGTATGAGGACCGGCGTCGGTTACTAGGCAGACATAGACAACATGGAATATCAAACCAAGGTTTCCTTTGGAAAAAAAGATGTGGAAAATAAACTGTGGCAGAATTTTACAATCCCCAAGAAAAAAAGACTGTGGTGGGGCAGGCCTGCTTGTAGCAGATGGCAGTGGAGGTGTATTGGTGGTAGTAGAGGTAGCCAACGGACAGCAAGGGTGGTAGTAGTAGTAGTAGTAGCAGCACATTAAAAGAGACTGTACAGTCACAGGACAAAGCCCTGTTTTGGGGCTGGCCTCAGGCCTGCTTGTAGCAGACGGCTGTGGAGGTGTATTGGTGGTAGTAGAGGTAGCCAACGGACAGCAAGGGTGGTGGTAGTAGTAGTAGTAGCAGCAGCACATTAAAAGAGAGTGGACAATCACAGGACAAAGCCCTGTGGTGGGGCAGGCCTGCTTGTAGCAGACGGCAGTGGAGGTGTATTGGTGGTAGTAGAGGTAGCCAACGGACAGCAAGGGTGGTGGTAGTAGTAGTAGTAGCAGCAGCACATTAAAAGAGAGTGGACAATCACAGGACAAAGCCCTGTGGTGGGGCAGGCCTGCTTGTAGCAGACGGCAGTGGAGGTGTATTGGTGGTAGTAGAGGTAGCCAACGGACAGCAAGGGTGGTGGTAGTAGTAGTAGCAGCACATTAAAAGACACTGGACAGTCACAGGACAAAGCCCTGTGGTGGGGCAGGCCTGCTTGTAGCAGACGGCAGTGGAGGTGTATTGGTGGTAGTAGAGGTAGCCAACGGACAGCAAAGGTGGTAATAGTAGTAGTAGTAGTAGCAGCACATTAAAACAGACTGGACAGTCACAGGACAAAGCCCTGTGGTGGGGCTGGCCTCAGGCCTGCTTGTAGCAGACTGCAGTAGAGGTGTATTGGTGGTAGTAGAGGTAGCCAACGGACAGCAAGGGTGGTGGTAGTAGTAGCAGCAGCACATTAAAAGACACTGGACAGTCACAGGACAAAGCCCTGTGGTGGGGCAGACCTGCTTGTAGCAGGCGGCACTGGGGGTGGATTGGTGGTAGAAGTAGTAGCAGCACCAACAGCGGCACATTAAAAAAAGAGTGGACAGGACAGAATCCCGTAGTAGCAGACGGCAGCACCAGGCGGCAGCGGCAGCAGCAATGTCAGATCTAATCAGTGGCATCAGGCACAGGGCTTTTAAAACCCTCACCGATCCACGCTTGATTCATTTTCAGAAACGTTAGATTTTCCAAGCTGTTGGCGGACAATCTTGTTCGCTTAGGGGTGACGAAGCCCCCTGCCGCGCTGAATACCCTATCTGACGCTACTCTGGAGGGTGGACAAGACAGTACACCCATGGCAAACTGGGCCAGTTCTTGCCAATGATCCAATCTGCTGACCCAGAAGTCCATGGGGTCTGGGATCAGGATTTCTGATGGAGAAAGGGCACAGTCCAGGTACGAGTGAACCTGGTTGTTTAGGTGCTGGACCTGGTGATGGTGAACATCCCTTTGGTGACTACGATGTGTGTCAGGTCGGGGTATTGGATGTAAAAATGTTGTCATCATATTTTCCAAACCGAATTGGCTGCTGCTGCAGCCGCTGCTGTCGCCTATTGCAGAAGTAGCTCTGCCAGAGGCGGTGGAACGATGAGACAGTGGGGATCTGAGAGTGGCCCCCCAGTCAGACATGCTTGCAGCAGGTGTTTGCCGTTTGAAAGCCGTGGCAAGCTGGCTGCATAGCTTCTCTCTATAATAAGCCAATTTTGCCTCCCTGTTGGAAGGCGCAAAAAACTCCCCCATTCTGGCTTTATATCGAGGGTCTAAAAGTGTGGCTATCCAGTACTCATCTCTTTGCTTCATGCTAACAATACGACAGTCAGCGCGCAAGTAACGAAGCATACAGCTCGCCATCCTGGCCAGCGTTTCAGAGGGCCCGGTTGGTTCCATCTCCGCCCCATACTGCCATGGTTGTCCATCATCAAGGTCGTCGCCAGACTCGTCATCACCATCACTGTCATGTTGTGCGGCTGCCTCGTCCCCTATCCCTTCCTGTGATTCCATCTCCAAATCCAGCTCCTCTTCAGGTCCTGTTTCCTCACCCTCCTCCTCCTCCTCCTCCTCAACATCCATAGCCAGATGTAATCCTTCCTCCATCCTTTGCTGAATCATCGCTGTGAGCATTTGCTCCATAATGAAAAACAGCGGCATAACATCGTTCATTCCACTAGCGTCACGGCTCACAAATCGTGTGGCCTCTTCAAAGGGCCTCAAAACGCGACATGCGTCTCTAACCAGCTGCCAGTGCCTGAGCTCGAAATTACACTGGCTCCAAACGCTGCCCGTCTGCTGCATCAGGAAATCATTCACGGCTTTGCTCTGTTCGTACAGACGGTCCAACATGTGCAGGTGGAATTCCAGCGTGTTGGACCGTCGCAAATCAGGCTGTGTTCTGGGAGATTGTTTTGACGCTGCAAGTCCAGGAGGGCGTGCTTAAATGCATACAAACGTCTAAAGCGAACGCAAACCCTCCTGGACATGGCCAGCACACCCTTCAAACCAACATATGACTTTAAGAAGCGTGTTATGACCAGATTGATCACATGTGCCATGCAAGGAGCGTGTGTCAGGTGACCTAGACGCAGTGCAGCCACAACGTTCTTCCCGTTATCAGAGACAACATTGCCCAGTGTGAGTTTCAGAGGAGACAGCCAGCGTGCGATTTCCTCTTTGATGCACAGCAGCAGCTCCTGCCCTATGTTGCTTTTCTCGCCCAGGATCAGCAGGTGTAAGACAGCGTTGTGGCGCTTCACCTTGCACCTATGAAAATAGGAGGGAGGAGGAGTGGAAGATACGCTGTGTCCTGTCGGGGACGGGAAGACCTCCATTGAGGAGGGCGAGGAGGAGGAGGAGGAGTAGGAGGAGGAGGATGGTAGGCGCCTGGTGTCCGGAGTTGAACCAGAAAGATACAAGCGTGGAGGTGGTAATGCCTGGCATTGCTGCGGTGGTGCATCTGACTGCAAAATATTGACCCAGTGGACCGTGAAAGACATGTACTGTCCCTGCCCATAGTTGCTGCTCCACGTGTCGACGGTGGCATGTACCCCGCTGCACACGGATAATTGCAAGGACTGGCACACCTTTTTCTCCACGTGCTTGTGCAAGGCAGGGACAGCTGTCTTGGAGAAGTAATTGCGGCTAGGTATTCACCACCTAGGCTGAGCGCACGCCATCAATTACTTGAAGCCGGCGGAGTCGACCAGGTGGTACGGCAGCGACTGCACCACCAACAACTTAGCCAGGTGTGAATTAAGCCACACGACAAGTGGATGACTGGGTATATATTGTTGCTTATTGGACAACGATTCCGTAATGGATAACTGACGGGACGTAGGAGGAGCACTAGATGACAGTGATGATGATGATGACAACGACATGGTGGATAAGGCCTGGCTACTACTTAGATGACAGGGACTCGGAGCAGCAGCAGCAGCAGAGGGGTCTTCATTAGATGTACATGATGGTGGGGCATGTCGATTGTCCCACATGGCCTTGTGATGCCGCTCCATGTGTTTACGTAGAGCGGTAGTTCCTACATTGCTTCCCTGCCGACGCCTTACTTTCTGCTTGCAGATACGGCACTGTGCCATGTTTTCGTCCTCCGGGAAGGTACAGAAAAATTGCCACACGGCAGAGTACCGTAAAGAGGTAGTACTACATCCACCACCACCACCCGAGCTTGCCCCTTGTCTGGCAGGCTTTTTTCGGGAGCCTACACCTGTAGCATCAGTGTCGCCGTCACCGGCTCCTGAGCTGACCCTACCGCTGCAACGTTTTGCAGATTGACTTCTGCCCCTACCTCGGCTTGGCTGTTTATCACTGCCAGTGCCGCCACTACTACCCTCCTCCTCTGACGCCGTCATCACCTCGTCACCTGGTTCCCACGTCCTGTCTAAAACAACATCATCATAGCCCTCCTCATCATCCCCGCCACTTCTGTCACTGTGTTGTGAATGTGATGTGACATCATGGCGGGCTCCATGCCCCCCTCATTACTGCGTCTGCCACCACGGCTACCACCAACACCCCCACTACCACAGCTATGCGTCTCGGACACCGCTTCCACCTCCACCACCGCCGCAACACACTCCATTGGCTGACTCGCGGAAAACAAATCATCATCACTATGTTGTTCAGTATCTTCCTTCGCACCCGGACTTAGGACTCTCAGGAAAGATGGCTTCCCGCTAGGAAGGGGGAGTGAAGACATAGATGATGAAATGGAAACGCTAGAAATACCCATATTACTACTGTCACTGTGCCAAGGAACTGTAGAGGATCTGGAATCCAACGAAACCTGGCTTGAAGCCAGATCGTCAGAGTTTCTCTGCTGAGATGGCCGCGAGCCAGCCAACCAGTCCACAATGGCCGTATTGTCTAAAGTAACCTGCCCACCGGAGGAGATGGACAAGTCTGGCTTGCTGATACTGCTACTACTACCAGCAGGCACATGGCTGCTGCTACTAGTGGAACTGGGCACATGTCTTGTGCCACAAATACTGGTACTGGGTCTGGCACCAACAGATCCAACATTTAGACTGGAAGGGCATGGGTGTTTTTTCCTCTACCCCGTCCTTTCACAACCTTTTTTTTACCAGACATTTCACTGCTGGAATGAAGCTAGTTGAATCAATACCCCGGGGATGAGCCCCTTCTAAAAGCGTATTCACACACTGGCTTGGCAAATGGCAAAGAGAATTTCTATCAGCCACTGTGCACTGACTCGGAATGCTGGTCCTGGGCGTTGTAGCACTACAAAGGCTGCCTCAGCTGCCTGTATTGCAAGTTGGATGCAACAATGTGGATGAGCCCCTTCTAAAAGCGTATTCACACACTGGCTTTGGCAAATGGCAATGAATGAGAATTTCTATCAGCCACTGTGCACTGACTCAGGGAATGCTGGCCCTGGGCGTTGTAGTACTACAAAGGCTGCCTCAGCTGCCTGTATTGCAAGTTGGATGCAACGGGGATGAGCCCCTTCTAAAAGCTTATTCACACACTGGCTTGGCAAATGGCAATGAATGAGAATTTCTATCAGCCACGCCGCGGTGCACTCACTCAGGGAATGCTGGGCGTTGTAGTACTACAAAGGCTGCCTGTATTGCAAGTTGGATTGTTATGTTAACGGGCATGAGCCCCTTCTAAAAGCTTATTCACACACTGGCTTGGCAAATGGCAATAAATGAGAATTTCGATCAGCCACGCCGCGGTGCACTCAGGGAATGCTGGGCGTTGCAGTACTACAAAGGCTAACTGTTTTGCAAGTTGGATTGTTATGTTAATGGGGATGAGCCCCTTCTAAAAGCTTATTCACACACTGGCTTGGCAAATGGCAATGAATGAGAATTTCTATCAGCCACACCGCGGTGCACTCAGGGAATGCTGGGCATTGTAGTACTACAAAGGCTGCCTGTATTGCAAGTTGGATTGTTATGTTAATGGTGATGAGCCCCTTCTAAAAGCTTATTCACACATTGGCTTGGCAAATGGCAATGAATGAGAATTTCTATCAGCCACGCTGCGGTACACTCAGGGAATGCTGGGCGTTGTAGTACTACAAAGGCTGCCTGTATTGCAAGTTGGATTGTTATGTTAACGGGGATGAGCCCCTTCTAAAAGCTTATTCACACACTGGCTTGGCAAATGGCAATGAATGATAATTTCTATCAGCCACGCCGCGGTGCACTCAGGGAATGCTGGGCGTTGTAGTACTACAAAGGCTGCCTGTATTGCAAGTTGGATTGTTATGTTAACGGGGATGAGCCCCTTCTAAAAGCTTATTCGCACACTGGCTTGGCAAATGGCAATGAATGCGAATTTCTATCAGCCACGCCGCGGTGCACTCAGGGAATGCTGGGCGTTGTAGTACTACAAAGACTGCCTGTATTGCAAGTTGGATTGTTAGGTTAACCCATGCAACGGGGATGAGCCCCTTCTAAAAGCTTATTCACACACTGGCTTGGCAAATAGAGAATTTGTATTGCAATTTGGATGTTGAGAGTAGACTCCCGCTGTAGTGGATGAGCCCCTTCGATTGCTGGACTCCTGGCTTTTAGATTCCTAAAGCTTTCCCTAACTGCACAGAGATGCTATCCCTACATTTCCTGTCTATAAAATGGCCGCTGAGCTCCGTACATAGACTTTTATTGCAGGCTTGAGCCCGCCCCTATGCTGCCTCCCGATTGGCTGGGAGAGCCGTTTGCAAGGCATTATGGGGTAGCCTGATGTCAGGTGATATTGTGAAATCTTCCATTTTACATCTAACATGTGGCAGGCGCCAAAATGTAGCCGGGTTCGAACCGAACTTTTCCCGATGTTGGGACCGAAACCGGGTTCGGTTGTCCCGGTTCGCTCATCTCTAATTGTTTTGACTGCAGCATTAAAGATTATATATTTTTGTAGATATAATTGTGGCTGTTTGGCACTCATTTTATGTACAGTATACTGTAGGTCTTACATAAATACTGAATCTGTGCCTGTCTATTTAGTTTTATATAATATGCACAATAATAGGGGAATTTTTCCCATCATATTGTATATTGTACATATATGCATTTTTTTGTTATCAAATTGGTGAATGGAACAGAAAAATGTGTTTCCCAAACTGTTGGCTGTTATAAGGGGCGGATTAAGGGTACCATGGGCCCCGGGCAAATTTTTCAAGTCTGGGCCCCCTCCCACCCGCCCCAAACTCTGAATACAAGATTCTGGCGACACTATACCGTATATTTTTGCAGATTTCTATTTAGGCGGCCACAGAACCGGCACGTTTTTGAATTTGCTGTAAAAGCAGAATGAGCCATAGAGAAGAGAGAAAGCAGAATACTTTGAGACCCTAAAGAGTCAGAAGCTTTAAATTGCTTATGGTTTCCGGGGATATAATCTGCTGTGCGGGAATATAACCTTCAAGAACCTGTCTCTGTTGTTTAACTCCAAGTCCAAGCCATTTTTCATTTTTCACTGGCCGCCTCTCTAGAGCCATAACTTTTTTTATTTTTACGTCAATGGACTGGTGGGTGAAGGATTATTTTTTGCGGGAGGAGTTGTATTTTTTATTGCCACCATTTTAAGTACCATATAATGGGTGAATTGGAAAAATCTGGGATTCCTTAATTTTTTTGGGGTTTAGTTTTTACTGTATATATTTACCTTCTCTTAAGGTAAAAGTAGATTTAACCCCTTAACGCTCCAGGACATATTATTATGTCATGGTAAGTGCACCGTTCGCGCTCCATGACATAATAGTATGTCATGGAGTAAATACGGCGCCGTTCGCGCGGGGCGCGTTCATGAGCTGTGATAGCTGCTGTTTCCGACAGCAGGCTATCACAGCTCAATGTGCCGGGACCGATCGCGGTGGTCCCCGCAGATTAACCCCTCAGAAGCCGCATTCAATAGCGATCGCGGCTTCTTAGGGGTTAAACCGCCATCGCCGGCCTGCTACTTGATAGCGGCCGGCGATGGTGACTATGGCAACCGGACACCAAACAATGGCTTCCGGCTATGCCATCGACGGAAGCCTAGTGGGTTCTGACAGAGTCAGGACCCACTATGCTTGCTGTCAGTGAGTAGCTGACAGTTCTAATACACTGCACTACGCATGTAGTGCAGTGTATTAGAATAGCGATCAGGGCCTCCTGCCCTCAAGTCCTCTAGTGGGACAATGTAATAAAGTAAAGAAAAAGTTTAAAAAAGTTGTGTAAATATAAGAAAATAAAAGTTTTAAAAGTGATCAAAGTAAAAATCCCCCCTTTTCCCTTATCAGTCTTTATTATTAAAATAAATAAATAAACTATACATAATTGGTATCGCCGCGTCCGTAACGGCCTGATCGACAAAATTATTTAGTTATTTATCCCGCGTGATGAACGCCGTAAAAAAATAAAATAATAAACCGAACCAGAATCACTATTTTTTGGTCACTTCTCCGCATAAAAAATGGAATAAAAAGAGATCAAAAAGTCGCATGTACCTAAAAATGGTACTGATGGAAACTACAGTTCGTTACGCAAAAAATAAGTCCTCGCACGGCTTTCTTGAAGGAAAAATAAAAAAGTTATGGCTCTTAGAACATGGGAACACAAAAAGTAAATGATTTATTACAAAAAGTATTTTATTGTGCAAACGGCATAAGACATAAAAAAAAACTATAAACATCTGGTATCGCCATAATCGTATCGCCCCGCAGAATAAAGTGAATATGTCATTTATAGCGCACGGTGAACGCTGTAAAAAAATAGAACAACAAAACAATAGTAGAATTGCTATTTTTTAGTCACCGCGCCACATAAAAATAGAGTAAAAACTCATCAAAAAGCCACATGCACCCCAAGAAAACTACAATGGATTCCTCAAGGGGTCTAGTTTCCAAAATGGAGTTACTTTTGGGGGGTTTCCACTGTTTTGGCACCACAAGACCTCTTCAAACCGAACATGGTGCCTAATAAAAAGGAGGGCTCAAAAACCACTAGGTGCTCCTTTGCTTCGGAGGCCGGTGCTTCAGTCCAGTAGCGCACTAGGGCCACATGTGGGATATTTCTCAAAACTGCAGAATCTGGGCAATAAATATTGAGTTGCAATTCTCTGGTAAAACCTTTTGTGTTATAAAAAAAATGGTATAAAGAGGATTTTCTGACAAAAAAAATATGTCAATTTCACCTCTACTTTGCTCTAAATTTCCGTGAAACACCTAAAGGGTTCATAAACTTTCTAAATCCTATTGTGAATACTTTGAGGGGTCTAGTTTCTAAAATGGGGTGTTTGATAGGGGTTTCTAATATATGGGCCCCTCAAAGCAACTTCAGAACTGAACTGTAACCTAAAAAAATAAATAAATTAGGCAATACTTCATTTCTTACATTATACTGATAATGAGCAGTGCCCACCCCGAGATGACCCCAGTTTTAACCGTTTGTATAAACTGAGACCCCTATTAGACCGTTTCGGTGCTTGGTTTTCCCAAGCATACACCCCCGAGAAGTGTATTTCTATTGATGAGTCCTGGTACATTTTAAACGGAGGCTTCAATTCCGCCAGTACCTACCGAGTAAGAGGGCAAGGTATGGCGTGAAGATGTATAAGCTGTGCGAGAGTGCATTAGAGTATACCTACAGATTTAGGATATATGAAGGGAAGGACACCAGTATTCAGCCCCCAGCACCACCTCTACCTGGATAATTTTTATACCAGCGTCCCGCTCTTCAAGTGCCTCGCTTCCAGAAGTCCTGCGGCATGCGGCACGGCTAGAAGAAATCTGAGAGGCCTCCCTAAGACTCTGCAGGGCAAACACTCAGAAGGGGTGAGAGCAGGGCACAATCCAGCAGCAACATATTGTGTGTCAAGTACAAGGACAAGATAGATGTCACACCAGTACCTATGTACCAGTACAGAGACCCCCAAACCAGACTGCATCCTGGACTACAATAGGTACATGGGAGGGGTGGACTTGTCAGATCAAGCCCTGAAGCCCTACAGCACCATGCGGTGTGGTATAAGAAGCTGGTCGTGCACATCATACCAAAAAGTTCCCCAAACTGGCAAGAAGGGAAAAAGTCAGAGGTGCAAAGCCTTCTATAGGAGGGGGATAAGGAAGGACACAATATATCAATGTGACACGTGTCCCGAAAAACTAAGGCTCTGTATGAAAGAGTGTTTTAAAATGTATCATACATCCCTTTATTTTTAATCTACCCAAGTTTTACTTACCCTGATGCCCTTCGCACAGCTTATCCCCCTCATCTTTCCCTTCTGAGCCCTGCCTTGTGCCCAGGCAGCTGATAACAGCCACATTGAAGGTGTTGCCGTACCCGGGAGAACCCACATTACAGTTTATGGGGTGTATGTCTCCGGTCAAAATGCTCACTAAACCTCTAGATGAATGCCTCAAGGGTGTAGTTTTTAAAATGGGGTCACTTCTTGGGGGTTTCAACTGTACTGGTACCTCAGGGGCTTCTGCATACATGACTTAGCACCATGAAATCCCCAGTAGGCAAAATGGTGGTCCTTTCCTTTTGAGCCCCCCCATGGGCCCAAACGGCAGTTTATCACCACAACTGGGATATTGCCGCACTCAGGACAAATTGGGCAACAAAATGGGGTATTTTATTCCTTGTGAAAATAAGAAATTTTTAGCCAAAACGACATCTCATTAGAAAAAACTACATTTTTGTCAATTCACAGCCCATTTCAAATAAATTCTGTGAAAAAACTATGGGGTCTAAATGGTCACAACACCCATAAATGAATTCCTTGAGGGGTGTAGTTTCCAAAATGTGGTAAGTTCTGGTGGGTTTCCATTGCTTTGATACCTCTGGGACTCTGCAAATACCACATGGCACCCGAAAACCAATCCAGCAAATCTGGACTCCATAGAACACACAGCGCTCCATTCCTTCTGAGCCCTCCCATGGGCCCAAACGGCAGTTTCTCACCACAATTGGGGTATTGCTGCACTCAGGAGAAATTGGGCAACAAAATGGAGTATTGTATTCCTTGTGAAAATAAGACATTTTGAGCCAAATTGACATCTTATTGGAAAAAATTATATTTTATTTAATTCACAGCCCAATTCAAATAAATTCTGTGTAGAAACTGTGGGGTCTAAATGGTCACAACACCCATAAATGAATTCCTTGAAGGGTGTAGTTTCCAAAATGGGGTCACTTCTGGTGGGTTTCCATTGCTTTGATACCTCTGGGGTTTTGCAAATGCGACATGGCACCGAAAACCAATCCAGCAAAATCTGCACTCCAAAGAACACACAGCGCTCCTTCCCTTCTGAGGCCTCCCATGGGCCCAAACGGCAGTTTATCGCCACAAATGGGGTATTGCTGCATTTAGAAGAAATTGGGCAACAAAATGAGGTATTTTGTTTCCTGTGAAAGTAAGAAATGTTGATGAAAAATTAGATTTTATTGGAAAAAATGCATTTTTTTAATTTCACAGCCCAATTCAAATACGTGCTGAGTAAAAACCGTAGGGTCAAAATGGTAACAACAACCATAAATGAATTCCTTGAGGGGTGTAGTTTCCAAAATGGGGGATTCCCACTGCTTTGGCACCTAAACACCTCTTCAAACCTGGCATGCTGCCTAAAATATATTCTAATAAAAAAGAGGCCTCAAAATGCACTAGGTGCTTCTTTGCTTCTGGGGCTTGTGTTTTAGTCCACGAGCGCACTAGAGCCACATGTGGGACATTTCTAAAAACTGCAGAATCTGGGCAACACATATTTATTAGTGTTTCTCTGGTAAAACCTTCTGTGATACAGAAAAAAATTGAATAAAATTGAAATTCAGCAAGAAAAATGAAATTTGCAAATTTCACATCCACTTTGATTTAATTCCTGTGAAATGCATAAAGGGTTAAAAAAAACTTCTAAATGCTGTTTTGAATACTTTGAGGGGTCTAGTTTTTAAAATGGGGTGTTTTATGGGGGTTTCTAATACATAGGCCCCTCAAAGCCACTTCAGAACTGAACAGGTACCTTAAAAAAAGGCTTTTGAAATTTTCTTAAAAATATGAGAAATTGCTGTTTATGTTCTAAGCCTTGTAACGTCCAAGAAAAATAAAAGAATGTTCAAAAAACGATGCCAATCTAAAGTAGATATATGGGAAATGTGAACTAGTAACTATTTTGGGTGGTATAACCGTCTGTTTTACAAGCAGATGCATTTAAATTTAGAAAAATTCTATTTTTTCAAAATTTTCTCTAGATTTTGCTATTTTTCAAAAATAAACACCGAATATATCGACCAAATTTTACCACTAACATGAAGCCCAATGTGTCACGAGAAAACAATCTCAGAATCACTTGGATAGGTTTAAGCATTCCGACGTTATTATCACATAAAGTGAAATATGTCAGATTTGAAAAATTAGCTCTGAGCCTTAAGGCCCAAACTAGGCTGCGTCCTTACCTTAATATAAGGTAAATATATACAGCCCCAGAACCAAGCTAAGTAAAAATATGCAGCCCCAGAACAAAGCTCAGTACATATATACAGCACGAGAACAAGGCCCAGTACATATATACAACACCAGAACCAAGCTCGATACATACACCGTGTTCCAAATTATTATGCACATTGGATTTAAGTGTCATAAACATTTAATTATTCGTTTTTCAATTAAACTCATGGATGGTATTGTGTCTTAGGGCTCTTTGGATCATTGTAATCAATCTCAGACATCTGTGATAATTAGTTTTCCAGGTGTGCCCAATCAAAGGAAAACTACTTAAGAAGGACGTTCCACATTATTAAGCAGACCACAGGTTTCAAGCAATATGGGAAAGAAAAAGGATCTCTCTGCTGCCGAAAAGCGTGAAATAGTGCAATACCTTGGACAAGGTATGAAAACATTGGATATTTGAAGAAAACTTAGGCGTGATCATCGTACTGTGAAAAGATTTGTGGCTGATTCAGAGCATAGACGGTTCGTTCAGATAAAGGCATAATGAGGAAGGTTTCTACCAGACAAATTAATAGGATTAGGAGAGCAGCTGCTAAAATGCCATTGCAAAGCAGCAAACAGCTGCTGGTGCCTCTGGAGTCCCGCGAACCTCAAGGTGTAGGATCCTCCAGAGGTTTGCAAGTGTGCATAAAGCTATTATTCGGCCACCCCTAAACAATGCTTACAAGCAGAAACGGTTGCAGTGGGCTCAGAAATACATGAAGACTCATTTTCAAATCATAATGTTTAATGATAAGTGCCGTGCAACCCTGGATGGTCCAGATGGATGGAGTAGTGGATGGTTGGTGAATGGTCACCATGTCCCAACAAGGCTGCTACGTCAGCAAGGAGGTGGCGGAGTCATGTTTTGGGCTGGAATCATGGGGAGAGAGCTGGTAAGCCCCATTAGGGTCCCTGACTGTGTGAAAATGACCTCTGCAAAGTACGTAGAGCTTATGACTGACCACTTTCTTCCGTGGTACAAAAAGAAGAACCGTGCCTTCCGTAGCAAAATTATCTTCATGCATGACAATTCACCATCTCATGCTGCAAAGAATACCTCTGTGTCATTGGCTGCTATGGGCATAAAAGGAGTACTCATGGTGTGGCCCCCATGTTCCCCTGACCTCAACCCTATTGAGAACCTTTGGAGCATCCTCAAGCAAAATATCTATGAGGGTGGGAGGCAGTTCACATCAAAACAGAAGCTCTGGAAGGTTATTCTGACATCCTGCAAAGATATTCAAGCAGAAACTGTCCAACTACTCACAAATTCAATGGATGCAAGAATTGTGAAGGTGATATCAAAGAAGGGGTCACAACACGATTCCAACTTCTTAGGCACAGGAACAATGGTAGCAGGGGATACAGGATACAGGTAGCAGGTACGGGAACACTGGGAACAGGATAACACTAAGGGACCATTTGCAAGACTAACAGGGGTAAACACAACAATGCTCAGTCAATGAGTGATGGAGCAGGGCCCTTCTTATAGTCCAGGGTGATCATGGGTTAATTGGTAATTATTTTCATGTGCGCGCGCTGGTCCTTTAAGGCCGGGCACGAGCGTGCACCCTACGGGACACAGCAGAACTGAGCAGAAGTGAGCGCTGGCGTCTCCTTGGGAGGAGATGCGGCCCAGCGCTTACTGATCCATGACTGCCAATAGTAATCAATTGTATTCGCGTCCTAAGGACGCGGATACAATTGGGTGAGAGGTCCTGCTTCACCCCGGTTCTCTGAACTGGCTGTAATTTTAACAACCGTTTCGGGAGAACCAGGACGAGCTGGGCCCCCTTCCAGCCTCAGGCCCCGGGCACTTGCCCAGATTGCCCTCATGGTAATCCGCCCCTGTCTGTTGTCACAATTTTGCAAGGATACAATTGCCTAAAATGTCTTTGTATGCTGTAACCATGACTAAGGACGCTTGGAGCGTCTGAAACGCGTAGGCTCTTTATCTATCACTATCACAAACTTTTTCCCACTATCAGGATGTTAAACTGTGTTCTCTATTCCTGATTTTTAATCTGCCAAATATTGCCAAATATATCTGCCAAATATTGGCTCATTAAACTTGGAAACAGTTTTCCATTTTAATACAACTGTCCGTGCTGGATCCAACCCTATTTTTTTCTAGTCTCCTCTTATGTGTGCCGACACAAGGATCCGTGCATGAACTTCTTCAGAACGACATCTGCATATCAAGGTGAGCTGGAGGTGCTTCTCTTATCTACCTGTGTTTACTACAATCACACATGATTCTTTCCATTGCTCCAGAATCCAGTGGCGGCGTGCTTTACATCACTCCAGCCATCGCTTGGCATTGCGCATGGTGATCTCAGGATTGTATTCAGCTGCTCAAACAATGAAACCCATTTCATAAAACTCAGACGCACAGATCTTGTGCTGATGTCACATCTAGGAGCAGTCTGTAACTCTGTAGTGAGTGATACAACAGCGGATAAGCAATTTTTACACACTTCATACTTGGTTTGACCCACTCTGTGAGTTTGCATGTTCTACCTCTTCATTACTACGATCGCTCGTCCCCATGCATTTCTATTATGTCGGCAGCACATCTCCCTGTTTACACAGGGAGATGTACTGCCGACAATGATAATTTTTTATGCTGCCTAAACAATACAATCAGTTCATTGTTTGTTCATTGCCCTGATTACACGTTCATATGGATGCTTGTTTGTCCAATCATTGGCCCATGTAAAAGGGCTTTCAGACACTTCTGACTTTTGCAAGGGTGGCATCCTAGAAGGTTGCCACGCTTAAAGTCATTGAGCTCTCCAGTAAGACCCATACTACTACTAATAATTGTCTATAAAGATTGAATAGCTTGATTTCATGCACCTATTTGCAATGGGTTTTCGGCTGAAACATCTGAACCCAATAATTATAAGGCGTGTCCAAATACTTTTGGCCATATAGTGTATATTTTGCAACATTAAATTTGAACTAAGATTTGATTGCAATAAGGCTCTGTTCACATGGCAGAATTTTTGCCGCGGAACCTGCAGCGGATTCCGCTACAGAATTCAGCCTCCCGTTCATTTCAATTGGAGTCTGATGCTTTTTCTTCCCGCTAGCTGATTTTTTTAGCTAGCGGGAAAAAGTACCGTCCTGCCCAATCTTCAGGCAGATTCCACCCAGACCTCCCATTGTAGTCAATGGGAGGAGGAATCTTCCTGCCGATGGCAGGAATAATTCCGCTATGGATTTTGCTGCAGGACCCGCCAAGCAAAGTGCACTGACCCTAACAATTGAAAAATGTAATTAAAGGATTGTACAAAATATTTAGGATGTCATTAATAATAATAGAATAGTCCAGTTTTATAGTTAATTCCATTAGGTAAACAAGTATTTAAGAAAGAGATCCCATATGCTTCCCATGTCAACAAGTGGCTTCACCATTCTCCTCACCTTTTAGACTTATTTTCTTATGTAATACAATTATAAGGCCTTATTCACACGAACGTGTTAAACGTCCGTGTGACAGCTGTTGAAACAATGGCCGTCACACGGACCTATATAATTCAATGTGGCCGTTCACACGGCCATTGTTTCAACGGACCGTGTCAAAGGTCCGTGAGAATATAGGACATGTCCTAGTTTTTCACGTTTCACGCATCCCTCCATAGATTCTAGTGTATGGGGGATGTGTGATATTGCGCCCCCGCAGCGCAGAGCACGGATGCACTTCGGACGTAAAAAACAGCTGTTTTTCACATCCGAGATGCGCAACGCCCGTGTGAATCTAGCCTCAGATGAACATTACGAACATGTGTATGTATAATAATTTATACATAATACAGGGTCATATTAAAGTCAAAGGAGTACAATGCTGCACCAAATCACCTCCCTGCTGATATCTCTAAGGCTGTGTTCACACAGAGTTTTTTGACGCGGAAAATGCGTCGGAAAACGAGCCAAAAAACGACCCAAAATGACTCCCATTGATTTCAATGGGAGACGGAGGCGTTTTTTTACCGCGAGTAGAAAAAACGCCTCGCGGCAAAAAGAAGGGACATGACCCATCTTGATGCGGTTTCCGCGTCAAAAACTGCATTGAAATCAATGGGGACACGTCAAAAAACACCTCGAACTAGTGAGGTGTTTTCTGACGAGTATATTGCCGAGTGTTTTGGAGGAGTTTTTTGCAGGAGTCGTCTCCTGCTGCTAGTACAGCCCAGAAAGGGCTGTCATTTCCTGTCTGCTCGTGGAGGCTGAAAAAAATTGTGGACAGAACTCAGGGATAGAGATGAGCGAACTTATCAAAAGTTCGGTTCGGCTAGTTCGCCGAATTTCACAAAAAAGTTCGGTTCGGACCGAACTAGTTCTGACCGAACCTGTCACTTACGTGCGCCGAGCATGCTACTGTCCAGGGTGCTGATAGAGTTAATGGGCTGCACTAACTCTTTCAGCAACCTTCACAGTACATGCTCGGCGCGCGGAAAATACCATTTAAATGTAATAAAAAAATAAAAATTATACGTTCGTACTTACTTTCCTCCTGTCCGGCCTCCAGCGATGACGTTTCATCCCTTTCGCCGCTGCAGCCAATCACAGGCTGTAGTGGCGGTCACGCACGTCAGGATGACGCTTCATCCCACGTGACCGCCTCTGCAGCCAATCACAGGCTGCAGCGGCGACATGAATGAAACGTCATCGCTGGAGGCCGGACAGGAGGAAAGTAAGTATGAACGTATTATTATTATTTTTTGGCATGTATGTATGTTGGCATGTATGTATGTATGTATATCTGTGCATGTATGTTTGCATGTATGTTGGCATGTATGTATATATGTGCATGTTTGTATGTATATTTGCATGTATGTATGTATGTTTGCATGTATGTATTTTTGCATGTATGTTGTCATGTATGTATGTATGTATGTATGTTGTCATGTATGTATATATGTGCATGTGTGTATGTATATTTGTATGTTTGCATGAATGTATGTTTGCATGTATGTATGCATGTTTGTATGTATATTTGCATGTGTGTATATATATATATGTATGTATGTTGTCATGTATGTATGTATGTATGTTGTCATGTATGTATATATGTGCATGTATGTTGGCATGTATGTATATATGTGCATGTGTGTATGTATGTATATTTGCATGTATGTATGTTGTCATGTATGTATGTATATATGTGCATGTATGTTTGCATGTATGTTGGCATGTATGTATACATGTGCATGTTTGTATGTATATTTGCATGTATATATGTTTGCATGTGTGTATGTATGTTTGCATGTATGTATGTTTGCATGTATGTATGTTGTCATGTATGTTTGTCTGTATGTTGTCATGTATGTATGTATATATGTGCATGTATGTATGTTTGCATGTTTTTATTTTTGCATGTATGTTTGCATGTATGTTTATATATATATGTGCATGTTTGTAATTATGTATTTATGTATCTTTGCATGTTTGTTTGTATGTATGTATGTTTTCATGTGTGTGTGTATGCATGTATGTATGATAGTTTGCATGTATATATGTGTGTATGTTTGCATGTATGTATATTTGCATGTATATATGTGCATGCTTGTATATATGTATGTATGTTTGTATATATGTATGTATATTTGTATATATGTATGTATGGCCATGTATGATACTGTCTGCTGGCGCCCTGTATCTAAGTCAACTTCACGGCAGGCTTCTATACATGGTATAACAGTCAGTATCACACATTAAACTGAATCTAAGCCTACGACATGTTTTATTTCATTATTTTTTTTTTTTACAGGTTTGGTGTTTGGACTACGTCGGTTTCGAGGACTACTTCGATGACGGTTTTTTTTCTACAATAAAATGGTTAATGAGGGTTGTGTTGGGGGTGCTTTATTTCAATAAAATATTTTATCTATATCTTTGTCTTTTTCTTTTCAAATTTTATTATTACCACTTTAGTAATGGCCGCTGTCTGAGTGACAACATCCATTACTAATGCGAGGCTTAGTGTTAGCCGGTGCAGAGGCTAACACTAACCACCATTATTACCCCGGTACCCAAAACCACCAGGGGTGCCGGGAAGAGCCAGGTACGATCCAGTACCCGACCATCTGTTGTGATGGTCGGGCCCTGGGGCGGCCGCAGGCTGGTATTATGAGGCTGGGAAGGGCCAAAAACAGTGGACCTTCCCACCCTTGTAATGCTAGGCTGCTGCTGCTGTGTTGTATCTGGCTGGTTATAAAAGTGGGGGGGACCCCACGTGATTTTTTTAAATTATTTATTTATTTACATTTTTTTTTTTAAAAAGACATGGGGTTCCACCCAATTTATCATAACCAGCCACATACAACACAGTGTTATTAGCCTGGGAATGGACAAAACCAGTGGCCCTTCCCACCCATGTAATGCCAGACTGCTGCGGCCTTGTATATGGCTGGTTATTAAAAATGTGGGGGACCCGTCTATTGCTAAATTTGTTAAATTCCAAAAAAAAAACGACGTGGGGGTCCCCCCCATTTTTATAACCAGCCCGATACAACACAGCAGCAGCAGCCTAGCATTACAAGGGTGGGAAGGTCCACTGATTTTGGCCCTTCCCAGCCTCATAATACCAGCCTACGGCCGCCCCAGTACCCGACCATCACAACAGATGGTCGGGTACTGGATCGTACCAAGCTCTTCCCGGCACCCCTGGTGGTGGTGGGTACCAGGGTAATAATGGGTGGTTAGTGCTAGCCTCTGCACCGGCTAACACTAAGTACCGCCTTAATAATGGACGCTGTCAATCAGCCAACTGCCATTATCTAGGCACTAATAAAGTTTGAAAAAAAAACACAAAGACAATTCTTTTTTATTGAAATAAGAAATCCCCAACAAAACCCTCGTTAACCATTTTATTAAAATTTGAAAAAACGCAGATCTACGCAGTAGTCCAACGAATCGAAGACGTAGTCCAATCGGTACATCAAAATCTGCAACAACATAAAAAAACAGTTATCAATGTGAACAATACCAATACTTCTACTCACCTACACACATATATACACGCACACACAAACAAACAACCATACACAGACACACACATATATACACAAACACAACAAGATATACACACACACATAAACAGACAAACACACACATATACACGAACTCACACATATACAAACAAAAACACACATATCCAAACACACACACACACAGTTATACACACATACACGAACACATATACACAAACACATATACAAACAAAAACACACATACCCAAACACACATATACACAAACACACCCATATATACACACAAACACACACCCATATACACACATATACACATATACAAAAACACACACAAACATCTACACACAAACATATACACAAATACACCCATATATACACAAACATATACACAAAACACATATACACAAACACACCCATATATACACACACACATATAAAAACAAAAACAGACAAAGTCACATACCCAAACACACATATATACACAAACACACACATACACAAACACGGTTTCTTTTAAATGCTGCTGGGGAACCCGCTCGATCCACTATATAAGGCTGCGCTACAGTGCAGCATTTAAAAGAAACAGGATCCTGACCTGTCCATAGAGTTTAAGGCAGCACAGAGTATTTCAGGAGATGAGCGTGCAGATTCAGTGCTGCTGCGAACTCTGCTCTTACCATTACGTAGCTCTCAGTCTGTTACCTCTCCTCCACTCCTGTCCTCCAGAACACCTTCACATGATTGGCAAGTCACCACGTAATGGTAAGAGCAGAGTTCACAGCAGCACAGAGTATTTCAGGAGATGAGCGTGCGGATCTTGTGCGGGGTGGTGACTTGCCAATCATGTGAAGGTGTTATTGAGGACAGGAGTGGAGGAGAGGTAACAGACTGAGCTACGTAATGGTAAGAGCAGAGTTCACAGCAGCACTGAATCTGCACGCTCCTCTCCTGAAATACTCTGTGCTGCTGTGAACTCTGTTCTTACCATTACGTAGCTCAGTCTGTTACATCTCCTCCACTCCTGTCCTCTATAACACGTTCACATGATTGGCAAGTCACCACCACGCACAAGATCCGCACGCTCATCTCCTGAAATACTCTGTGCTGCTGTGAACTCTGCTCTTACCATTACGTGGTGACTTGCCAATCATGTGAAGGTGTTCTTGAGGACAGGAGTGGAGGAGAGATAACAGACTGAGAGCTACGTAATGGTAAGAGCAGAGTTCACAACAGCACTGAATCTGCACGCTCATCTCCTGAAATACTCTGTGCTGCCTTAAACTCTGTGGACAGGTCAGGATCCTGTTTCTTTTAAATGCTGCACTGTAGCGTAGCCTTATATAGTGGATCGAGCGGGTTCCCTAGCAGCATTTAAAAGAAACAGGATCCTGACCTGTCCACAGAGTTTAAGGCAGCACAGATTATTTCAGGAGATGAGCACGGGCAGCCGTTCGTTTTTCCGAGCCGTGCTCCCATCATGCACACGACCGTAAAAACACCCGTTATTGCGGGTCGTAATTACGACCCGCAATAACGGGCTCATAGACTTCTGTTACCCAAGGGTACCTTTCCGTATTCTCACGGGAAGGTGCCCGTGCCGTTAAAAAAATAGAACATGTTCTATTTTTCTATTTTACGGGCCGTGCTGCTATAATTATAATGACAGCACGGTTCGCAAAAGCGGCCGGCTGCCCGTGGCCGGTCGGCCGTGCTCGTAGTTACGAGTCGTAATTACGAGCACGGCCCGTAAAATAAAAAAATAGAACATGTTCTATCTTTTTAACGGCACGGGCACCTTCCCGTGAGAAAACGGGAAGGTACCCGTGGCTAACAGAAGTCTATGGGCCCGCTATTTCGGGTCGTAATTACGACCCGTGATAACGGGTGTTTTTATGGTCGTGTGCATGAGGCCCCGTAATGACGGGTGGCTACATGTGTGCACCCGTCATTACGGCAGCGTTGCTAGGCGACGTCAGTAAGGGTATGTGCACACACACTAATTACGTCCGTAATTGACGGACGTATTTCGGCCGCAAGTACCGGACCGAACACCCTGCAGGGAGCCGGGCTCCTAGCATCATATTTATATACGATGCTAGGAGTCCCTGCCTCTCCGTGGAACTACTATCCCGTACTGAAAACATGATTACAGTACGGGACAGTTGTCCTGCAGAGAGGCAGGGACTCCTAGCATCGTACATAAGTATGATGCTAGGAGCCCGGCTCCCTGCACTGTGTTCGGTCCGGTACTTGCGGCCGAAATACGTCCGTCATTTACGGACGTAATTAGTGTGTGTGCACATACACTAAATAGTCACTGTTCAGGGTGCTGAAAGAGTTAACTGATTGGCAGTAACTGTTTCAGTACCCTGGACAGTGACTACCGATCACAGTACCTGTAAAAAAAAAGACGTTCATACTTACCGAGAACTTTCTGCTTCCTCCAGTCCGGTCTCCTGGCCGTTGCCTTGGTGACGCGTCCCTCTCGACATCCGGCCCGACATTCCTTGATGACGATGCAGCCTTGTGAGCGCTGCAGCCAATCACAGGCTGCCGCGGCCTCTGCAGCCAATCACAGGCTGCAGAGGCCTCTGCAGCCAATCACAGGCTGCCGCGTCAGAAAAGGTCGGACTGGAGGAAGAAGAGGGACTCGTCAACAAGACAACGACCGGGTACGTATGAAATGCTTTTTATTTTATTTTTAATCAGCAGCCTCTTTTCTCTATCAGTGATTGATAGAGATAAGTGGCTGCCGATTTGTATAATGTTTTTGACCGGGTTCGGTCAAAACGGGTTCGGCCGAACCCGGTGAAGTTCGGATTCGCTGCGAACCGAACTTTACCGGAAGTTCGGACCGAAACCGGGTTCGGTTGTCCCGGTTCGCTCATCTCTACTCAGGGATACAGAAAACCCAAGTCCTGCATCCAAATACAAGTAAGTGCAATTGCTCCTATGTTCCATACATGCTATACATGTATGGAGCTGTGCATTTTTATTTTTATTTATTTTTTTGTAATTTTTTTTTTCAAATTTTTTTTTTTCAAATTTTTTTTTTTTAAATGTTTTAATTTTGTTATGCAGTTGTTTATGTATGTCATCTCTTTTTTTTTTTTTTTACATTTCAGGAACAGAAATGACGACAGGAGAGGTGTACCACCGGATGGACATTGATGTTGGGAAATTGATTCAAGAAGTAAGTATACTTTTTTTTTTTTAATGTGGGCCTGTTCACATCAGCGTGGTTTCCGCTGAGGGGTTCCATCGGTTCTTTCAGTCAGGGGAACCCCTCAACGGAAAGGCAAGTGTGAAGTGGTGACAGATCCGTTGCTAATGGTTTCTGTTTGTCCCCGTTGTGCAAAGGGTTCTGTCGTTTTGACTGAACCAATCCCGCTGTCTAGGGAATCCCATTAGCAACGGATTCATCAGCATTGAAGTCAATGATGATGCAAACAGAAAACAATGTTTTTTTTAATGTGGGCCTGTTCACATCAGCGTGGTTTCTGCTGAGGGGTTCCGTCGGTGCTTTCAGTCAGGGGAACCCCTCAATGGAAAGGCAAGTGTGAAGTAAGTTCCGTTTGCATCACCATTCATTTCAATGGTGACAGATCCGTTAACAGAAGGATGTCATGCATGTGAAAACCTCGGCAAAAACAGCCTGAAAAACCGCCTGGAAAACCGCCTCAAAAACCACGTCAAAAACCAAGTCAAAAACCACATCAAACATGAAAACCTCCAGGGTCAGTTTTTACAGGAGGTATTTTCCTCCTGCAAAACACTCCGTGTGAACACAGCCTAAGGCCTCATGCACACGACCGTAAAAACGCCCGTTATTACGGGTCGTAATCACGACCCGTAATAACGGGCTCATAGACTTCTATTGGCGACGGGTGCCTTCCCGTTTTCTCACGGGAAGGTGCCCGTGCCGTTGAAAAAGATAGAACATGTCCTATTTCAGGCCGTAAGAACGGCACGGACAGTCCATAGAAGTCTATGGAGCTCTCGTAATAACGGGTGGCTACATGTGTGCACCCGTCATTACGGCAGCGTTGCTAAACGACGTCAGTAAATAGTCACTGTCCAGGGAGCTGAAAGAGTTAACTGATCGGCAGTAACTCTTTCAGCACCCTGGACAGTGACTACCGATCAGTATAAACCTGTAAAAAATAAAAATAAAAGACGTTCATACTTACCGACAACTTCCTGCTTCCTCCAGTCCGGTCTCCCGCCCGTTGCCTTGGTGACGCGTCCCTCTCGACATCCGGCCCGACGTCCTGGATGACGTTTCAGGCCATGTGACCGCTGCAGCCAATCACAGGTCAATCACAGGCTGCAGCGGTCACATGGACTGCCGCGTCATCCAGGGATGTCGGGCTGGATGTGAAGAGAGGGACGCGTCACCAAGACAACGGTCGGTAAGTATGAATTTCTTTAACTTTTATTACAGAAAAGGCTGTCCCTTCTCTCTATCCTGCACTGATAGAGAGAAGGGGCTGCCGATTAGTGCAGTGCTATTTTGCCGCCAAAAACGTGCTCGTAAATACGGGTGGAATACGGGTGACACCGGACCCATATTTACGGGCACGGGTTCGTAAATACTGGTGCAAAACGGGTGGAATACGTGTGACACCGGACCCGTATTTACGCCAGTATTTACGGGTGGGAAAAAATACGGTCGTGTGCATGAGGCCTAAGAGTATGTTCACACGGCTTAGCAAAATACGTCTGACATTACGTGGCTGTTTTCAGGCGAAAACAGCTCCTGAATTTCAGTTGTTTTTGCAAGTACTCGCGTTTTGCGCGGCATCTTTTACGAACGTTATTGGAGCTGTTTTTCAATGGAGTCAATGAAAAACGGCTCCAAAAACGTCTCAAGAAGTGACATGCACTTCTTTTTCGCGGGCGTATTTTTATGCGCCGTCTTTTGACAGCGACGCATACAATTACACCTCATGGGAACAGAACATTGTAAATCCTATTGAAAGCAATGGGCAGATGTTTGTAGGAGTAATGGAGCCGTTTTTTCAGACATAATTCGAGGCGTAAAACGCGTAATGGAGCCGTTTTTTACGTCTGAAAACAGTGCGTGTGAACATACCCTAACACTGAAAGAAAGGAGGGGAGAACAGAAGATGTCAGCCCTGATTGTGCAGTGAGCTGTCAGATCTATGACAGAAGCAGCAGCACAGCCAGCTGTAGCGCCCGCGGCCGCAAACCGCCAGCCTTCCCCTCTTACCAGCGGATGTGACCGTAGGACTGTGTCCCTTCACCGGCGTCCCCCTTCCCAGGGATGCCAGCATGCTCGTGCCAAGCCTTAAAGGGCCAGCATGTGCACAAGTAAAGTTATATCCAAACTATCCCTAAGCACCCCGGCCTTTAAAAGGAGCCCTGCCCTTGTTGTGTCTTCCCAGTGTTTGTCATGCAAATGGTTCCCTAGCTGTATCCAGTATCCAGTATCTGAGTCCAGTGTCCGTTCAAGTCCATTATCTGAGACTTCTTTATTCAAGTCAAGTGTCCTAGAGGACTTCACCATCTGTGTCCAGTGTTTTTGCCAAGTCCATTTTCCGAGGTGACTTCTGTGTTCAAGTCCAGTATCCGAGAGAAGTCTGGCACAAACCAGCTTCCGATAGTCCGGCACAAGCCAGCTCCTGATAGTCCAGCACCAGCTTGCTTCTGATTATCTGGCTGAAGCTTAGAAACCCAGGTACTTTCTCCCTAGTGACTGTCATTGACATTTTGTTTGACCAGAGGCAGAGCGGCCCACTGGGGCACATACTCCATAGCCTCGACACCAGCTATGTACAGGAATTGCACAGACTCTAGATCAACAAAATGCTGGAACATTTTTAATAAAGACTATTTAGAAAGTTGTTTAATTTTACATTTAGGGAGCAAAGGAACAAGAAAAAAAGCTCACCCATGAACCTTACAACCAATAAATAAATTTCTTCATTCATTTGTAAATGTCTTCTTTCCTCTAAACTTCGGCTGATGCCTCTCCTGAATGTCGATGATGAGCGGACGTCCCTCATGTAGTGTCAGTAAATTCTCCAGTGCGATCAGAAGGGAGGACATTATCCCATCACACAGACCACCATATGTCGTTTTCATACAAGAAATGACTCAGACAACGTAAGGAGTGTTAAAATATGTGAATTTTATTGTTGTGTGTGTTGTGATTGTGTGTTACCTCCCATCACTCACAAGGAGCGTAGAGCGACACTCAGGACAGGCAAAACCCCCAGTGGAGGAAACCTGCAGGGAAACCATGGCCGCTGTACTGTCCTTCCTCTGGCATACTAAGAGAGGTTAACGCTATATAACGTATGTGCGCGTGTACAGTATACATGTGTATATGTGGATTCCCCCATACAAGGAATAGAGCCAGAAAATGTAAAGTGACTGTGTTACTATGTACAGTGTGTCAGTGAGTATGATTGTGTATAGTTCTGTATGTGTAAGTATTAGTGTGTATGTATTTATTATGTGTTTTTGTGTGCGTGCATGCATGTGTTATACATTACCTGCTCCTCATGTTTGGTCATCCATCATGGTCTTCATCTCTCTTGTGGATCAGGCAGCAGAACCTCCTGGGTGGGAATAGAGGTACAAGAGAAATTGTTCATCAACATGTGGATTAGAAGATCCATTACTGAATTTTACTTCGCACTTTTGTGATAATTTTTTCCTACCTACTTCTTTATAACACCAACATTTTACTTACCAGCGTTATTATTAGTCAGGGACCTCAATCGGTGTCTCCGGGTCCACTGCTGTGTCTATCCGGCTAATGATGTTTCCTTCCACTTTCCACATGCACGGATGCAAAATGATGTTTCTACAACGGGCACAGGACAGCGCGCTCTTCCATGGGCCTCGGGTGTAAAACTCCTCTTTATTTCTCCTTGACGCACGTATGGCCCAGCTGTGATGGTTTTGCCTGTTTCTCATCCATGCCCAGTGGAAAGGGTCTTGTGCCATGATCTAAAATAGAATAGTTTATGAGATAAAATTGGCTTCTCATCACAGACTCTTAATCAAAGACGGCATTTGTTCTGTTTCTTATTACTGACCAGATCACATGTGGTCCGGGCCACCCACGCTCTAAAGTCCATCCGGCGGAGCAACTGGTCGCGTTGGTGATGCAGCTCTTCTGTCTTCACTTCCCAGTCACTTCCTAAGGCCCACGCGTAGATCTCGTCTTTGAAGTCCTCGTCCTCCTCGAACTGGTTCGCTAGAAATCTGAAAGAAAATAACAATTATTCATGACACATGGAAGAGCAGAGCACTGTATACTTATATATCTCAATGTAAAGGAAACTTGTGTTACTATAAATGATAGTGATGGTGTCCAAGGATGTTGGAATGACCCCCCAAGGTCAGAAGGCTACATAGTAAAATCTATAGGCTTGATGTTTTCTCTTTGGATATTAAAATGTTTAAATATTTTTATATTACTGCTAAAACATGACCATAATTGTTTTGTAACCTATAAGGGATAAAGCTAATGTAAAGCACATGAACCACAACTACTTGAGAATATTCCTACAACATGTGATACGTGAATATACTCACAGGGATGCAAAGAAATTTTCTCTATATTCCTCGGTACGCAGTCCGGCTCTCTTGAAATACACGAGGACCATGGCCAGCAGATACTAGTGGAAGAAGACAAGAAGTTAGAATTTGGGAATAGAGAAATGGTCTCTTCTTATGTCTTATCTTTATGTGGTGATTCTGTCTATTTATATGTTTATTAATGTCGGTCCATAATCCTAACACATAAATCACAGGTTTATCCTCATTGTTCTGAATCTAATATTATTATCTTACCAAGGATGTAGATGTAAAGTAGAATATCTCTTAATGCCACATAAACCCTTTTATTCAGATCTGATCTTTCTTGTCAGTCATGTCTATATCTGGCTGATTGTCTATTCATTTTGTCATTATAAAATTACCTTGTCCGAAATCCTCAAACAGATGTCCTTGGCCAAAAACAGCTGGATGTGCTCATCATCTATGAAAAAAGTTGAATTACAATTCTTTAAATCCAAAATAGTACATGAATTACAAAGAATTATAGTTTTTTGGGGGACTATCCTCTGCGGCCCCTTTATTGATTACGGCGGCCCCTTTATTGTTTACCCGGGCATAGTGCCATATATATGGTTGTGGCTATGCCTGGTACTGCAGATCAGTCCCTTTCAATTTATTGGGACTGAGCCGCAGTGAAATTAAGTACCAGACACAGCCACATCTATATGTATGGCGCTATGCCTGAGTAAACAATAAGGCCTCATGTACACGGCCTTACCCGTAATCACGGCTCGCGATATTGCGGGCACTGCCGGCCGCCCGTATTTTCGGCTCGTGCTCCCATACAAAGTAAGAGAGCACGGACTGTAAAAAGCAAAAGATAGGACATGTCCTATCTTTTGCAGTACACTTCTATGGCCCGGACACCTTCCTGTAAATAAACAGGAAGGTGTCCGTGGACAATAGAGGTGAATGGGTCTGTAATTGCGGAACGCAATTACGAACGTTTTTTACGGTCGTGTGCATGGGGCCTAAGGGATTCTTAACAATCGCTGGAACACTGCAGCTGCTTTACTTTGCTTATACTGGTGGTGCCAGGAGTCAAACCCCCACTGATAAAATATTGATGGCTTATTCTAATGACAGTCTATCGATAATACAGCGTAACGGTCATTTCAGGTAACTTTTCAGAATAAGCTGTCTTATGTGTGTACAGGAGAACAAATGTTGTAAATTATAGCAGAAGATTTCACTCTAAGTCGTAGCAAGGTAGAGGCCATTGTCGGGCTCAATACTCTGCCCTCCAGATCAGACAATACAATGAAGTAAATTTAAAAAATGTACTCACCTCAACGCTCCACTTCGCTTCTCCCCGCCGGGTCAACTTAGGCTCTCCCTGCAGGCCGCAGCTCATACAAGTTACTGACGCTGTACGTTGTATGTGACGCAGCACTGAGGTTGTTGTGTGCTGCGTCACATATATGGCCCTGTATGTTGTACGAGCCGCAGCATGCTGAGAGAGAATCAGGAGAAGAGGAGCGGTGAGCATATATATTTGTTATCTTATTTCCGATCCTGGGATGAGAGAGATAGGGCCACGGTCGCAGTTGCAAACCCAGCGAGTGCAATTTTGACACCACAATTGTGGTGCGTGGCCAGCTGAAAGATGCATCAAATTTATTAAGAGGCATTCGCTTCTTATTAAATGTGTCGCATCCTACTCCAGCGAACTGTTTACTAAGACTGGAGTATGAAACGCCAGTCCTAATAAATCCCCCTCTTTGTGTCTGGTCAGAATCATTGGAAGGTGCAGTGAATCTTACCGAGGAGATTGTAGAAAGCAGTCCGTTCTTCTGGCTGCAGGGTATTCTCCTTCCTCCTCTTCCGGCACTCGTCTATCATGTAGGTCAGCGAACTGTGATAGAAGAAATAGATATTACAGTCAGCAGTCCAATGTAAAAATATCAAATACACCCAAACCTACAAAGCACCTCAAAAACACAAGTACAGCAAAAAAGGGGGGGGGACCCCAATATGACTCAGGAACAACCTACAATGCGCAAAAGCGCAAGGGACATAACGTCCCGATATAATATGAAAATAATATTAAAATGTTTCATGGATGTAACCCAAGATCCCTAAAAATTCGGGGGATTGAACGTATACGTTGTGGCATCAGGGGGGGTAATAGGAAGAAGATCTTGGCACAGAAGGAATGCAGGTGGATTGTGCAATTAGGCTCCATGGCACCTGCCGGATTGAATGAAAAACTAAGCTTTGCACCCTTTTTATGAGGATGCTGAAACCACCTGACTACCAGTATTATGTAATTTTATTAATTTTAAAATTGTGCATTGTTTGTATGTCCAGTTTTTAATTATTGTCTTTTTAGTAGGTATGTGACATATCGACCGATACTTAGTGAAGCGCCTATGTACCCCTAGAAATATACCTTTTGAAGCACGATGATTTCCCATGATGCGGACCCTGACTGTGGAATTCAGAAATTTGGGACTCTATATATGTAATTCAGTTGTGTTGTTGTCCCTATATGTACTTGCATTAGCACTTTTATGTCGCCTGAATCTTTTTCACAGACGACCGTACATGACTGTCACTTTTTAGTAGCAGTCTCTTACATTATTTGCACTGTTTAAAGTTGTCATTATGCCTGCATGGCTTAGTTTGGAGATTTATGTATCTCCTAGAACTGTGTGTTTTTTTAAATAATACTCATTGAGTGTTGCTACACTCGTAACAACAGACTATATGATATGTTAAAAAGTCTCACCTTACTGTGTTACAGGACACATAATATATGATGTACTTTATATATATAAGGCTATTGGGCGTAACTGCCACTCCGATTAAATGTTTTACCTCGAACTTTTTTCCTTCCCCTTTCCCCCCCCCCTCCCCCCCCCTCTTTTTCTTCTTATTTTTTATTTTTTCCTTATACTATACAATAGGGGTAACACCATCTTTGTATAATAAATGATCCTTTAAGTCCACATATATACTTAAACCATTACTGAATACTACATCGACATCAACTTGGTTAGAGTGAATTGATCACAACACAAGCATATTATGAGATGTCATATTACATATTTACCTGCCCACATCTGATCTGCGCTGTCCAATGGGGTGCGCGCTCCTGACGTATGCGGCCGGGACTGTGGCTGGCCACGCCCGCTCCTCTGTTAGTGCGGTGCGCATGTCCGGGTCTCTTAGTACACGTCTAGAGCCCGTAAGTGCGCCGCAGCACTGGAGGGCGGAAGTGGGGCTTGCCACACTTCCGGCTACGACGTCGGATGTGCGCCACATACCTTTGGACGAGGTAGAACGCACTCAACACGCACCTGGGTCACTTATCGACGGGGTATATATAAGGTGCTACCGGACATACACATTAAACCCCCTTGAGGAAGCGAATAGTCGCGAAACGCGCGTCGGGGCGCACACACTGATCGTCAGGGAACACAACAAGATACTATATGGGTAAGAATATCATGCCTACTCCTGAAGTTTCAGGGGATGGTTTACCTCTATCTTTTTAGTATGGTATGCTTTCTGTCAGGATCATCTGTGTCCTGTAGTAGCACCAATACTTGCACTGCACTTTAAACTAGTGATACTCTTGCCTGTAACCTATATTGGAAAACCGTTTACTACTTATAATTTGGGTCTCCCTGATATATCGCTGTGTTGACTTCATATTGAGTTTCTCCTGTCATATACAGTTTTAAACGTTTGTTGTTATATATATTGAATAAAGAACATTTTTGATACCCTTTGATAAATATTGGCTTTAAGACTCTGTTTTTCTTGCATCTATATATATTACTATAGAGTTGCCGTAATACTAGAAATGGGAGGATGTTTCTTGGAACAATACCTAGCCCAGTAACTTTGTTAGCCTCTGGAAACTATTGGTTATAACTACTATGAGTTGTAAAAAGTATACATCTTTATTATTAATTCTAATTATTAATAATAAAGATGTATACTTTTTACTACTCATGGTAGTTATTTTCATATTATATTGGGACGTTATGTCCCTTGCGCTTTTGCGCATTGTAGGTTGTTCCAAAATATCAAATACAGACAATTATGTGTTTATAAGTTTACAATGAATTAAAAATGAAATGAATAAATGACAGGGAAATCTTAGTAAAATCCATGTGTAAGAACATTTCCTGGTGGTCTGTCTCTGGGGTTAGTGCTGTCACCTCTCAGAGCATTAGTTAAAGTGGCTCTGTCACCAGATTTTGCAACCCCTATCTGCTATTGCAGCAGATAGGCGCTGCAATGTAGATTACAGTAACGTTTTTATTTTTAAAAAACGAGCATTTTTGGCCAAGTTATGACCATTTTCGTATTTATGCAAATGAGGATTGCAAAAGTACAACTGGGCGTGTTGAAAAGTAAAAGTACAACTTGGCGTGTATTATGTGCGTACATCGGGGCGTGTTTACTACTTTTACTAGCTGGGCGTTGTGTATAGAAGTATCATCCACTTCTCTTCACAACGCCCAGCTTCTGGCAGTGCAGACACAGCCGTGTTCTCGAGAGATCACGCTGTGACGTCACTCACAGGTCCGGCATCGTGTCAGACGAGCGAGGACACATCGGCACCAGAGGCTACAGATGATTCTGCAGCAGCATCGGCGTTTTCAGGTAAGTTGATGTAGCTACTTACCTGCAAATGCTGATGCTGCTGCAGAATCAACTGTAGCCTCTGGTGCCGACACGATGCAGGAGCTGTGAGTGACGTCAGAGATCTGCACTGCCAGAAGCTGGGCGTTCTGAAGAGAAGTGGATGATACTTCTCATCAGAACGCCCAGCTAGTAAAAGTAGTAAACACGCCCCGATGTAATACACGCCCAGTTGGACTTTTACTTTTCAACACGCCCAGTTGTACTTTTGCAAGCCTCATTTGCATAAATACGAAAATGGTCATAACTTGGCCAAAAATGCTCGTTTTTTAAAAATAAAAACGTTACTGTAATCTACATTGCAGCGCCTATCTGCTGCAATAGCAGATAGGGGTTGCAAAATCTGGTGACAGAGCCTCTTTAAGCTTTGTATAGTCTTGGTAGAAGGACGCGTCACCCTTATAGGGCGTTTATTCTCATGGGTGAAGAGGTTAATAAGAAGCTGATAGATTAGATTTGTAATGGTTTGTAACACGAAGTATGGATTTGATATGTAGTGACTGCAGTGATATAAAATCTTGTACTGACGTCTCCTCCACATGAAGAGTGACCATATCTCTCTTCCTCTTCCTCGCCATCTCTTCTCCTCTTCCTGGGAAACTTAAAGAGAAGAGAATATTACCATGAATATTTGGGAATGTGACTTTTCCTGAAGAAGATGTTACAAAAACGTATATTGATATAAACATGTAGTATGAGCGCTGGACTGACATTATAACTGGGGCGTATATATAGAGGGTGCAGACGTAGCAGTCACACCCAGGATCTACTGCCATAGGGGGCCCAAAATCCCCTCTGCCAGAAGAAGACACCAGTATTATAAATGACACATGGTATAGAGAGGGCCCTGCTACACATTTTACATTAGAGACCAGGAGCCTCAAGTTATGCCTCTGTATTATAAGATATGTTACTACACACATACTAAATATATATATTATAGGAAAAACCCAATAAACACCCCTCTAACATTATCCATATCCCCGGTCCCAATTTACATACATTATAGATTAAAGTGAATCTGAAAATTAGGTTGAAGTAAATAGAAAAATGAATTGCAGGACAGCTGCACCGCGGCGCCAAAAATGCCGCTATGGAGGGTACAACTGAAGAAATGGGGTGATGGTGCTGGCAGACTGATCAGAATATGGTGGAAGATCCTATTGATATCATTTTCTAGAATTGAAACCTCTTTAAATATAGAATAATAATAATAAGCATATGGTCCTACAGCTTGGGATCCATCAGAAAGATCTGAGGAAGGAGATGATACGTCGGGTTATTTTACTCTTGTCTCCATAGTTTATCCAGATTTTGGGTATTTAGGTGAAAACCTTTGAGTTTATTAATAAAATCCAATCCATTTCAGTAGTGGAAGAAGCATCTGTGTCTGTGTCTGGGATGACGTGGATCAGTCATTATGGTTAGTAAATGGCGGCACTTTACCTGTGAAGTCTTGAGGACAGTTGGTGTTGTCTCTCAGAAGACGCAGATACGCAGTAGTGTCTTCTCCTCCGATAAAAGTAAATGTTTGTCAAGTCGCTTTGAAGAACAAAATGGAGCCTGTCTTATCTCTAAAAAGAGCGATCACAGACTGGCACCAACTGATGATTTTTCTCTATCTTTAAATTCAAATCCTGCGATTCTATTGGTTGTTGTTTGCGGCACTTGCCATGATGATTCATGCCTCAGCTAATTTAAAGGGAAAGTACACTGAAATAATGTCATGTTGCGTTTTAATATAAGGCGTCTAAATTACTGCTTAGAAAAACGTTGTCATCCTTGTATTTTACATCTTTATTCCATCTGGTGTCATTTGTGGCAGCTGCCATGTCGTACTATGTTGTTTCCATGGGTAATGCAGAATGGTCATGTGTAATAAGTGTCTTAGTACTAAATTTACCTCATGTGCTCCAGATTCTTAAAATTGATATATAATGTTTGTAACTTTGGTGCAGGTGCTGGAGTTAGAAGCATGTTGACTGATGTCTGACCTGGCGGAGGATGTCATCTTTACCATTTAACATCTTGCAGGCCTCTCATAAAATTGGCACATCCTCAAATCCAAAAATCTGTTGGACGTGGGTAAAATGTGCAAAAACTGAGGACCAGAAGATTTATAATGTGATCTTATCATTTCTATTCAGATTTACAAGAAATTGACTGGTATTGTTGTCATACATGTGCCCCCATTTGTCATACATTCATAGCCATATATATTTCTATAATATTAATTCTCTATATACTATGTATTGTCCTGATCTCTATGTACAGTGACATAACTATTAGTATACTGGTTGCATAGGTAGAGAAATGTAGTGTCACATTGTTACATGGTGTCCATTCAGATGAAAGTCATGCATAAGATATATAGCATTTATTATTTCATTGCTATAGATTCTACACAGGAAGTGGTGGCAGAGCTATAGGGGTCACATTGGTCGCAGTTGTGAGTGGGCCACAGAGCTACATCAAGTCCTTTACAGCCCGCCACACAGTGTCTTGATGTTAGTCACCACCAGGTTGTTGTGTGTTGCAGTACATACATGGTCTTTGTGCTGGCTGGCATCAGGACCATGTGTGCAGCGGCGCCCAAAAAGAAGAGAAGCCAGTGAGGAACAGTAAGTCCATTTGAGTCTGAGTCTAATCTGGGGTCTGATTAATTTTTGGGTCTGATTTGGAGTCTTATTCAGGGGTCTTGTCTGGGGTCTGGATTAGTTAAGGGATTCAATCTGGGTTTTGAACTAATTTAGGGGTCTGGTTCAAGTTCTGCATTAAAGGCTATGTAAAGCTTTAAAAGGACATTTAAATTTTTTTATTTTTAATAAAAGGTTTTGCAACTTTATAAATAGTTTTTATTAAAAATTATTTTTACTTTTTGAGATATAGCTGCTCTGTATTCTGTATACAGAGCAGGTGCATAGTTCGCTATGACCTGAGTCTGTCAGTCCAGTGCACCTGATGGATTCAGTGTCACCGGGTCCTTTGTGTCTCTGACACGCAAGATCCACCTGTAATCCATCACATTAGTTAGTTATGAACTTAGATGTGATAGAATACAGGTGGATCCTGCATGTCAGAGACACACAGGACCCGCTTTTACTGAACCCGTCAGTCCCGCAGACCTGACGGGTCGACAGTATTTATCGCTAGATACAGCTTCTCTGTATAGAGAATACAAAATAGCTGTATTTCAAAAACTATTTATAAAGTTGCACAAATTACACTGATTGACCTTTTTATTAAAAATAAAATGCCTTTCAAAGTTTTACATAGTCTTTAACCCCATCCCGACATTTGACGTATGGCACGGAGTAAGCCTGCTCTATACTATTCAGGTGTCGGCTGTATGTTACAGCCGACACTTCACAGTAACGAGCGCGATCCCGCTAGTTTAACCCATTAAATGCCGCGGTCAATAGTGGCCACAGCATTTAAATCGTTAGAAAGAGGGGGACGACCCCTTCTAGCAGCTCATCATGGCCCCCGCAATGCAATCGCAGGGTGGCGATGGTTGCTAAGATCTTGTTTTAATTGCATGGTGAATTCCGTAAAAACGAAGGCCAAAAAATAATAGAGGAATTGCTGTTTATTTAATTTTCTACCCCACAAATAATTTTTTCCCGTTTCCTAGTACTTTATATGGCACATTAAATGGTGCTACGAAACACTACAACTCGTCCCACAAAAATCAAGCCCTCATAGGACTACATGGATGGAAAAATGAAAATGTTATGACTTTTGCAAGGTGGGGAGGAAAAAATGTAAATGAAAATCTGAAAATTGTTTACGACGGGAAGGGGTTAATTTAGGGGCCCTGTGATGCCGATTCTTTGGAGACTCATCATTGGTATTAATGCTTGTTTTTAGAGATGAGCAAACTTATGAAAAGTTCGGTTCGGCTGGTTCGCCGAATTTCATGAAAAAGTTCGATTCGGACCGAACTAGCTCTGACCGAACCTGTAATACAAGAAAGCCCCTAAAAATCGTGTATAACACTGTTTAAAAGCCCTAGAAGCCCTGTATAACACTCTTAGGTCACCCATGAGTGTATCCAAGTACTTTTGTGCTGTCTTTAAAGAGGCTCTGTCACCAGATTTTCAAACCCCTATCTCCTATTGCAGCAGATCGGCGCTGCAATGTAGATAACAGTAACTTTTTTTTTTTTTTTTAAAAACGAGCATTTTTGGCCAAGTTATGACCATTTTTATATTTATGCAAATGAGCCTTTCTTAAGTACAACTGGGCGTGTTTAAAGTTAAGTCCAAGTGGGTGTGTATTGTGTGTGTGTACATCTGGGTGTGTTTACTTGCTTTACTAGCTGGGCGTTGTGAATGGAACCCAGCTTCTGGCAGTTCACAGACACACAGCGTCCGACGCGATGAAGTTCCTGTGGGAGGAAGTGAGTGACGTCACAGCGTGATCTCGCGAGGACACGCTGTGTGTCTGTGAACTACCAGAAGCTGGGTGGTAATGAAGAGAAGTGGATGATGCTGATTCATCAGCATCATACACTTCCATTCACAACGCCCAGCTAGTAAAGCAAGTAAACACACCCAGATGTACACACATAATACACGCCCACTCGGACTTAACTTTAAAAATGCCCAGTTGTACCTAAGAAAGGCTCATTTGCATAAATATAAAAATGGTCATAACTTGGCCAAAAATGCTCGTTTTTGGAAAAAAAAAACTCGTTACTGTTATCTACATTGCAGCGCCGATCTGCTGTAATAGGGGATAGGGGTTTGAAAATCTGGTGACAGAGCCACTTTAAGGCAAAGTTAGTGTCAAAGTTACGCCAACATGTATGGCTATAGGAAAACGGATGGGACACGGTGATAACTAACAGAAACCACTGCACTTGTGCATGTTGCATGCTTAATGCATTGTTAAAAAAGGTACAAAAATTAACCATTTTTGGCGGCAGATGCCTGCCAGGGTTCATACATATAAGGTGGTAAAAGAAGAAGAAATGGCTTTTGACAAGCCCTCAAAAAATTTACCCTTTATGGTGGCAGATGCCTGCCGGGGTTCATCCATACATGGATGTAAAAGCAACAAGCAATGGCTTTTGACAAGCCCTCAAAAAATTGACCCTTTATGGTGCCAGATGCCTGCCGGGGTTCATCCATACATGGATGTAAAAGCAACAAGCAATGGCTTTTGAGTTCAAGCCCTCCAAAAATGTACCCTTTTTATTGGCAGATGTCTGCCGGGGTTCATCCATACATGGATGTAATGTAAAAGCAACAAGCAATGGCTTTTGAGTGCAAGCCCTCCAAAAATGTACCCTTTTTATTGGCAGATGCCTGCCGGGGTTAATCCATACATGGATGTAATGTAAAAGCAACAAGCAATGGCTTTTGAGTGCAAGCCCTCCAAAAATTTACCCTTTTTATTGGCAGATGCCTGCCGGGGTTCATCCATACATGGATGTAAAAGCAACAAGCAATGGCTTTTCACAAGCCCTCCAGGCCTGCTTGTAGCAGACGGCAGTGGAGGTGTATTGGTGGTAGTAGAGGTAGCCAACGGACAGCACGGGTGGTAGTAGCAGTAGTAGTAGTAGTAGTAGTCAGTGGCGTAACTACCGCGGTAGCAGCAGTAGCGGCTGCTACGGGGCCCGGGGCTTGAGGGGGCCCGGTGGCGCCGCTAGCAGCCGTTATGGCTACTACAGCGGTAGCGTCGCTACTGTGGGGCCCGCGACGCCGAGCCTTACACAGGCCCTCTCATGCCTGTAGGTGTCGCTAGCACCGGAGGGGGCCCCAGTGCTAGCGGCAGCCAAATACATGTATTAGCACTGAATGGCCGGGCATGTTCCGTTCCTGACCATCCAGTGCCTTACAATGACACTGATTGGCTAGCGGCGCGATGACATCATCGCGCCGCTTCCATGCTTGGAAGGTGCTGATTGGCGGGGCAAGTCATTCTGCCCCGCCAATCAGCGTCATTGGAGGACGCTCGTTCAGCTCCTGCAGACATGCTCAGAAGAGAGCATGTCTGCATCGCCAGTGAACAGCGTGGGAACCGGAGAATGTGAGTATGTCAAGTTTTTGTTTTTTTCCCCTCATAAAAATGTGAATGGCATTATCTATAGTGGGGGGGGGGGGGTCATCTTTATGTGGGCTATTATATATAGGGGGTCTATATGTGGGGCAGTAGCTACAGGGGGGTCTATATGTGGGGTAGTAGCTACAGGGGGGTCTATATGTGGGTGTGTGGGCCATTATATACAGGGGGCTCTATATGTGGGCCATTATATACAGGGGGGTCTATATGTGGGGGTGGGGGCCACTATATACAGGGGGCTCTATATGTGGGCCATTATATACAGGGGGCTCTATATGTGGGCCACTATATACAGGTGGGGGTCTATATGTGGGCCACTATATACAGGGGGGTCTATATGTGGGCCACTATATACAGGGGGGTCTATATGTGGGACACTATATACAGGGGTGGGTTACCTGTGGGGCACTAGCAACAGGGTGGCTATATGTAGTGCACAGTCTACAGGGGTGGGCTATATGTGGGACACTATATACAGGGGGAGCTATATGTGAGACACTATATACAGAGGTGGGCTATACGTGGAGCACTAACTATAGGGGAAGCTATATGTAGGGCAGCACGGTGGCTCAGTGGTTAGCACTATTGCCTTGCAGCTCTGGAGTCCATATGTGGGCACTATCTATAGGGGCTTCTATGTAGGTCACTATCTACAGGGGGCACGTTGTGTGTTTGTGACAGTTATATTTAGATGTGTTGAGAATTTTAACTTTGTTTATAGGTGCAGAAATGTTTTAAAAGTGAGAAGCTGAAGACATCTAAACGGAAAACTGCAGAAATGGGTCATGGCCGGGAGAAATCCATCATAGATGTCTGAACCGGAGGGAGAAGAAAAGAACTACAATCTGAGACGTCACCGGTGAGTCACTTAATGTAAATGTTTATTCTGCCTCTAATCAGTAATGTAGTCACTGTATGATCTGCAGCGAGATGATGGTGATAGGATTTTTTTTGTGAAACCGCATCTCCCAGCATATCCTTACCATTGTTCCGGCCATGCTGGGAGCTGTAGTTTTACGCCGTACAAACCTATACGCAGTGGCGTAACTACCGCTATAGCAGCCGTAGCGACTTCTACAGAGCCTGCAGCATGAGGGGGCCCGTGCCACCCGCCGGCACGGCCCCCTCCCATGGCCGCAGGCTCCGCTAGCAGCCACTATGGCTGCTACAGCGCGACGCCACTGAAGGGGTTGTTCCTACATAAGACATGTATCCCCTATCCACAGGATAGGGGATACATGTGTGATCGCTGGCAGGGATGAGGAGAACAGGGGACCAAAAGTCCCCCCTAAGTTCTCCATGACAAACCTCAGACTTCCGGGGTCTGTGTCGGCAGCTCCGTAGAAATGAATGGAGCGCCGGTCGCGCTTGTGCGCATGCGTGACTAGCGCTCCTTTCATTTTTATTGAACTGCGCAGACGCCGGAAGTCCGAGGTTAGTCATGGAGAACTTCGGGGGACTTTCGGTCCCCCGTTCTCCTTATCGCTGCCAGCGATCACACATGTATCCCCTATCCTGTGGATAGGGGATGCATGTCTTTTGTAGGACAAACTATAGGCAGTTTTTTTTTTGGGGGGGGGCTATATGGCGTTATCTACAGAGGGGTTCTGTATGGCGTTATCTACAGGGGGGGCTGTATGGCGTTCTCTACAGGGGGGACTGTATGGCGTTATCTACAGGGGGGGCTGTATGGCGTTCTCTACAGGGGGGACTGTATGGCGTTATCTACAGGGGGGGCTGTATGGCGTTCTCTACAGAGGGGGCTGTATGCCGTTATCTACAGGGGGGCTGTATGGCGTTATCTACAGAGGGGGTCTGTATGGCGTTATCTACAGGGGGGCTGTATGGCGTTATCTGCAGGGGGCTGTGTATGGTGCTATCTATAGGGGGGCGCTGTGTGGTGGAATCTATAGGGAGGCACTATCTACAAGGGGGGTTGTGTGATACCCAGCAGAGGGGGGGCCCCAGTCAAAAGTTTGCTATGGGGCCCAGTCTTTCCTAGTTACGCCCCTGGTAGTAGTAGTAGTAGTAGTAGTAGTAGTAGTAGTAGTAGCAGCACTTTAAAAGAGACTGGACAGTCACAGGACAAAGCCCTGTGGTGGGGCAGGCCTCAGGCCTGCTTGTAGCAGACGGCAGTGGAGGTATATTGGTGGTAGTAGAGGTAGCCAACAGACAGCAAGGGTGGTGGTAGTAGTAGTAGTAGCAGCACATTAAAAGAGACTGGACAGTCACAGGACAAAGCCCTGTGGTGGGGCAGGCCTCAGGCCTGCTTGTAGAAGACGGCAGTGGAGGTGTATTGGTGGTAGTAGAGGTAGCCAACGGAGAGCAAGGGTGGTAGTAGTAGTAGTAGTAGTAGTAGTAGTAGTAGTAGTAGTAGCAGCAGCACATTAAAAGACTTTCCAGTATTCTCCATCTATATTCTCTGCCATTATGTGCAGTGAATTTATGCATTTAAAAAAAATCTTTTTATATGATGGTTTCGCTTTTGATTGTAATGGTGTCTAGATATTAAGTTGTATTTGGATTGCTATATGTACTACTTATCACTTTTTAATTAATCCCTATCAATATAGCTCTATTGTTATTTTTGAAATATGTAGCATCATTCAGACGATGGATACATCAACTTAATAGGGTGTACCCTATCTTATCACTGACTACATATACTTATTGTATAATATGTTCACCCCCTATATCAATAGTCTGTGCTATTGTCTTAGATATGTTTTCTTTGCACCTGTTGTTTCACGCTTATTGTATCTTTGTTTTGTTTGCTAAATGATTTTTTTTTCAATCACTATCCATGTTGACCAGTCTGCAAAGACTGTAGGCAATAATCGTCCTATCCAAACTAAACACCGAGTACAGTGAGACTATACCTATTTGTACACTTAATAGATATATAAGAAAACTCTGCTTATATGTATTCTCACTCTAGATACTCATCGCTCCGTCTCTGTAGATGCACTGCGCATGCCCGGAAATCCCGCTACGCGTCGGGTATCCGGATGTGCGCTCCAGCATGTGGAGGCGGAAGTGGGGCAGTCCTCGCTTCCGGCCGTGGCTCTGGGCATGCGCCGACAATCATCGGCTGTTCCTTGTTGAACCACACAGTATATAAGGGCTTCAAGACACAGGACACACACACACACATCCCCCTGAGGAAGCAATACTACAGCGAAACGCGCGTTGGGGCTTCTGTGCTGGAGCACCTATCGGACTTTTACTGCAATCGTACATGGGTAAGCCTTGTCTAATACACTCTCTCTCTCAGTCAGTTAGATGTTGATAACTTGGATTCTGCACCTAATATCTAGATACATACAAACCATGTCTTTTTGTACTGGGATTCTGTAAGCTTGACCATGTCTTAGAATAGTGACATATTCAGATAAATTTGAGAGATTTTGTCGACTTGACAATATAGCTTGCCCAATCTGCATAATTATATTGCCGATACCTGTTCCTTGAAACTTTCTTCTAGAGTCTCGTCCTTCTAATATATTGTATCATATACATATATTTTTATATAAGTGTATTTTTTGTATATGTCATTAATACATTTTGTATGTTTAATATATCCCCCTGGCTACAAGCTTTCTTTTCTCTGTGTTCTCGATGAGCACATTAAAAGAGACTGGACAGTCACAGGACAAAGCCCTGTGGTGGGGCAGGCCTCAAGCCTGCTTGTAGCATACGGCAGTGGAGGTGTATTGGTGGTAGTAGAGGTAGCCAACAGACAGCAAGGGTGGTGGTAGTATTAGTAGCAGCACATTAAAAGACACTGTACAGTCACAGGACAAAGCCCTGTGGTGGGGCAGGCCTAAGATGGCTGTGGAGGTGTATTGGTGGTAGTAGAGGTAGCCAACGGACAGCAAGGGTGGTAGTAGTAGTAGTAGTAGCAACACATTAAAAGAGACTGGACAGTCACAGGACAAAGACCTGTTTTGGGGCTGGCCTCATGCCTGCTTGTAGCAGACGGCTGTGGAGGTGTATTGGTGGTAGCAGAGGTAGCCAACGGACAGCAAGGGTGGTGGTAGTAGTAGTAGTAGCAGCAGCACATTAAAAGAGAGTGGACAGTCACAGGACAAAGCCCTGTGGTGGGGCAGGCCTGCTTGTAGCAGACGGCAGTGGAGGTGTATTGGTGGTAGTAGAGGTAGCCAACGGACAGCAAGGGTGGTGGTAGTAGTAGTAGCAGCACATTAAAAGACACTGGACAGTCACAGGACAAAGCCCTGTGGTGGGGCAGGCCTGCTTGTAGCAGACGGCAGTGGAGGTGTATTGGTGGTAGTAGAGGTAGCCAACGGACAGCAAAGGTGGTAATAGTAGTAGTAGTAGTAGCAGCACATTAAAACAGACTGGACAGTCACAGGACAAAGCCCTGTGGTGGGGCTGGCCTCAGGCCTGCTTGTAGCAGACTGCAGTAGAGGTGTATTGGTGGTAGTAGAGGTAGCCAACGGACAGCAAGGGTGGTGGTAGTAGTAGCAGCAGCACATTAAAAGACACTGGACAGTCACAGGACAAAGCCCTGTGGTGGGGCAGACCTGCTTGTTGCAGACGGCACTGGGGGTGGATTGGTGGTAGAATTAGTAGCAGCACCAACAGCGGCACATTAAAAAAAGAGTGGACAGGACAGAATCCCGTAGTAGCAGACGGCAGCACCAGGCGGCAGCGACAGCAGCAATGTCAGATCTAATCAGTGGCATCAGGCACAGGGCTTTTAAAACCCTCACCGATCCACGCTTGATTCATTTTCAGAAACGTTAGATTTTCCAAGCTGTTGGCGGACAATCTTGTTCGCTTAGGGGTGACGAAGCCCCCTGCCGCGCTGAATACCCTATCTGACGCTACTCTGGAGGGTGGACAAGACAGTACACCCATGGCAAACTGGGCCAGTTCTTGCCAATGATCCAATCTGCTGACCCGGAAGTCCATGGGGTCTGGGATCAGGATTTCTGATGGAGAAAGGGCACAGTCCAGGTACGAGTGAACCTGGTTGTTTAGGTGCTGGACCTGGTGATGGTGAACATCCCTTTGGTGACTACGATGTGTGTCAGGTCGGGGTATTGGATGTAAAAATGTTGTCGCAGAACCAGGGAAGTTGGAACCAGCGCTGGGAGTGAAGTTTTTAGTAAAATGGAAAACTAGTTTCCAAGTTTAATTATTCTCGGTTATAATCGAAGCACAGGGGCTACGAGAAAATAAAGTGACAGGTAGGTCAATCCAGAGTACAGAGAGAAGGAGTGGAAAGGCGGTAGCCTACGCGTTTCAGACCTTCGCTAGGTCCTTAGTCATGGCTTATGATAAGTCTGACTGTGCAGTCTAGACCTATTTATAGTCAGTTGATCTTGTAGTTAATTACTTAATTAATTGCGGTTCACGGCCGGAGAGGAAAAGGAGGAGCCCCGTGGACCGCAATCTTTTGTCTGTTTCCTTGTTATGAATGAATCCGTTGTACGGTATGTAAAGGTTTTCTATGTTGTATACCTAAGGTTTAATTCTAGAAACATACGTAAGTTTAGATTCTGCCTTTGAAGTCCGCATTTGTTGTTATATTAATAATTATCGTAGGTTCTTAGAATATGAACTATGTTCATGAAGACAGAAAACATCCGCTTTTGTGTTTCGATCTAATTATATTATTTTAATATGGTGTTGCTTTTTTTTCGGACGTAACAAAGAATAGAAAAAATAGAAAAAATAGAAAACAGAAGGATTCAAAAGATTGCTATACTTTTATACGGTAACTTATTTATTTAAAATTGTTGTTATTAGTCTGGTGTGTTGGTAATTATTACAGAAAAATTTCTTGTTAAGTCACCTTACGAGAAGCGAGTAGCGTCGAGAAACTGACTATATGAGTGGGGTAACGCCTACCAATTAGAAGAGAAAATGATAATAAATAGAAAATAAATGAAGAACTATTGAATATATGTGAAAAAGTAATAGAAAAGACGTGTATTTAAAATAATGATAAAAAACTGGTGTTTATATATCTTGATATATATGTTAGTGTCTTTAATGTTTTGATATTTAATTAATGTTTTCGGATTTCGTTGTTTATGATTTTTAATATATTTTTGTTATTTTATTTTTTATTGTTTAATTTTTTAGTAGTGGAATGATCATTAGTAGAATGACTGAGTTTGTTGAAGATAATAACTTTGACTTTATATATAGAACTGGAAAATCTATTCGTTCAAAATACCCAGATCAATTTTTGAATTTATTGATTTTTACTTCGTGTCATGAGATACGTAGTTGTATATTTATGTACGGACAAGATAGGTATTAATTTTGGTACTGATAAAAAGGGTCAGTTGCATATTTCAAAAATCATGTACTTTCTTTGATGTTTGAATTTGCGAACTTGAAAGTTTTATATGATTTTAACCAAAAAATGTGAATTTAAAGTACAGAGCTGGTTTTTGGATCTTCCGACCACGTATGTTTAATCGACTGTCTACGATATAATGATGTTCAGTCGGGGTCAGACCAGAGTGGTCTAGATGAGCTCTTTTCGTTTTTTTTGGTTTTTTTTTAATATTGATTCAAATTTATTGTATTCGTTTTCGTTGGAGAAAAAACTTCCATATTCAGATTATATTAATTATTATTAGAAAACTAATCTGATCTGGTTTACCTATGGAGTCCAAGTTTAGTCTGACACGTGAATCCCTAACAGTACCTTGGTGGTACAAGGTTAGTACAAATATCACATATGAATTTAGTCTTATTGAAACCGTATTATGGATGGAAGAAACAAATCTCAAGTTATTGTCTTTAATAATGAAACATAAGGTCCTTTCTTAGATTTAAGCCTTTTGGAACCCTTGTTTGAAGGCTGAAGATCCAAAAGGCTTCTCTTGTTCGTGTTAAATGTTTAATATCCCCACCTCTTTTGGGAGTATAAATTTTTTCAATGGCATAACAAGAAAAACTGTTGATTGTTCTATTGTGTTGGGTTATGAAATGTTTTGCTACGTTCGATGTAGTAAGGATGTTTGGGTTACGGATGTAGCCAAGATGTTCAAGGATTCTTGTTTTGAACTTTCTGTTTGTACATCCTATGTATTTCAAGTCACATAGTGTGCATTCAATTATATATATGACCGAATCGGAGTTGCAATTGATGTAATTTTTAATAGCATGTGTATCAGTATTGGCTGAATTTGAAAACACCTTTTTAGGTATTACAAAAGAACATACTTTACATGGATTGTTTCCACATTTAAAAAATCCTTTTTGTTCTAGCCATGAACCTTTTGTTTTAATGGAACTGAAAAATGATGGAGAAAGTGTCGTGGCCAACGAAGGAGCTCTACGTGGGACTATTCTACAACCGTCTTTAAGGATGTCATCCAGGACTGGGTCTTCTCTGAGCATGGGTAGGTGTTTGTTCACAATTCTCTTTATACTTTTGAATTGGCTATTTTGTTGCAACACTAATGTGGGTATACTGGATGTTGATATTGAATTTTTGTTATTTTGGGACAACAGGATGTCTCTGTTTTTCTTGGCTATTATTTGGTCTGCTCTGTCTAGAGACCAATGTGGGTACCCCCTGTTGGATAGTCTGTTATGTATGAGTTGTGTTTCGGTTTTAAATTGTGCATCTGAGCTGCAATTGCGTTTAGCTCTGCATAATTCGCCTACTGGGATCGAAACAATGGTCTGTTTGGAGTGGTTACTACCTGCATGTAAGATGGTATTACCAGCTGTTGGTTTCCTATAGGTTTTTGTATGTATCTGGATACCATCTTCTCCCTTTAATTCCAGATCCAAAAATATGGTGTTGGTTTTGGCAGACATATGTGTAAACCTAAGATTGTAGTCATTGGAGTTAAGGAAAACCACAAAATCTTTTATGGCAGATACATCTCCCTCCCATATGAACAGGAGGTCATCGATGTATCTGCCATACCAATTAATACTATCTCCAAATGGATTCGATGTGGAAAAAATGGTTTTTTCCTCCCACCACGCCATAACTAAGTTCGCCAAAGACGGAGAAAATTTTGCCCCCATTGAGACCCCTTTTAGTTGGAGGTAGTATTTAGTATCAAAAAAGAAATAGTTATGTGTTAGTAAGAAGGTGAGAATTTCCAGGATGTATATTTGTAATAGGTCACTGTAGTTGCTGTGTTTATTCAGGTGGTATTTTATAGCAGCGTGAGCTACATTGTGCGGTATACTCGGATAAAGAGATATAACATCACATGTTAACCATGTATATTCTTTTGACCATATCTTGTGTCTGAAAGCACGTAACACATCCTTGGTGTCTTTCAAAAAACTTGGCGTATTTTGTGCAATAGGTTGTAATAGGGAGTCTAGCCATTCCGAGGTTCTTTCAGAGAACGACCCTATTCCCGAGACTATTGGTCGCATGGGAGGAGGGATAGTATTTTTATGCGTTTTAGGCAAAGCATGGAGAATTGGCGTAATAGGATGCTCTACAGTCATATACTCTGCTTGTTTTGATGTGAGGGAACCGCTATCTAATCCTGTCTTAATTAGATTATTTAATTCTTTTTGAAAACCGATGATTGGATTTTGTTTTAATATTTTATAAGTGCTTTGGTCTGATAGTAGTTCCTCAATTTGCATTTTATAATCTTCCTTCTTCATAATTGCTATACTGCCTCCCTTATCCGATTTTTTGATAATGAGGTCCTCATTGTCTTCAAGTGATTTTTTAGCTTTTCTCAATTTACTTGGGAAATTGTTTGTTCCTTTTTCTTTTTTGGTGGATTCATAGAGTAGTTGTAAGTCCTTTTCTATCGATATTTGAAACCGGTCCATTGTCTCAGTCCTAGATGTAATAGGGTAGAATTTAGGATTAGTGATTCTGAAGTTGGTTGAAGTGTATATGTCCTTTTTTGCGGGTTCAGTATCTAAAGCTTCCAGGCAAAGAAGAGTCTTAGATTCTTGAAAAGATAGCATGTGTTCCAACTGATCTCTTGCTCTTATTTGTGTTTGAGGTACCATAGATGGGTCATTCATTTTAGTTGTTGCATATTCATTCCCTCCCATTGTATCCGTCTCAGTGGTGTGGAAGTGTCTTTTTACAGTTAGATTTCTAACGAATTTGTTAACATCTAGTAAGGTGTTGAATGGGTCGAAGTTCCGTGTTGGTGCAAAATTAAGGCCAAGGGATAGGACTTCAATTTGTTCTTCTGTAAGACTGGTTGTGGAGAGATTGGTGATATTTAGGTTAGGTTGTAATTCCTCCGTGTGCGGGGGCGAACACTTTGTTCTTGGTCTACAGGGTTTGTGTTTGCGACCGCCCCTCCTGCCTCGTTTTTTGACGTATAATTTCTTTCAAATCTAGGGTTATTTCTTGATCTTTCTTTGAGATTGTCGTAATCTAGATCATCATGTTCACCGTCTCCCGAATCCGGTTCAGTGGAGCTGAAGCTTACTCTATGTTGGTATTGACCGTATCTTCCTGAATTTTTTCGTTGTTTTAGAATCGGTCTGAATTTAGTGAAATTTCTTCCTCTATTGCTCCAATTGTACACTTCTTGGTTGGCGTAGTCTCGTAAATCTCTCTGGAACTTGGTTTTTTTGATTGTCGCCATGGACTTGTCGACTTTGTCGATACTGTTGGAGGTCCGTGTTTCCAAAGTGACATAGTTGGGTGAGCTGGCAAAACTATTCAATTTTTCTTTAGTTGTTGAAATTTCATTTTTGAGTTCAATTAATTTGAGTTCCTCTTGTGAAATGATCAATTTCATTAATTTGATGGAACAGTCAGAAAGAATCTGGTTCCATTCGGTACTGAAAGTTTCCGAGTATTTGAAAGTAGGTGTTTTTTTCATACGTAATCCTCTTGGAATCATGTTTTTTGCACAATAGTTTTTTAAGGTTGTGAGGTCCCACCAGACCTTAGTTTCATGAATCATAGATTTTTCCAAAGTGTGGAAAAGATCTTCCATTTCATAGCAGTTTTCTTTGGTATTATCCATTGTACCGAAAACTTTGGCTGCCAAAGCAGCACGGGTATATTGTGTTTCATTTGTCATCATTCAAATATATAACATAGAAGCCCAGAATTGATATTGTTTCAGAAGAACACCAGTATGAAAAAATTTTAAAATATGAAAAAAAGCCTTTAGTATATAATATGCAATGAATGTCTTTGTTCCAAAATATCGTGGATATTATTACTCTTAGTTTACCTCTGTACTGAGAATAGGGTTTACTTTGTCATCAAAAAAATGCCCAAATATATGAAAATTGGGCTCCTACCAATGTTTGAATATGATAAATGCACGAGAGGAAATCCTTCAGCCGATAGTAGAATACAAGAAAAAATATGAAGGAACTCCTCCAGCTCACCTTGTCACGGAAAGGATATAGGAGTCAGCAACACGGATCCTCGTGTCGGCACACGCAGAAGATACAGCAGAACCAGGGAAGTTGGAACCAGCGCTGGGAGTGAAGTTTTTAGTAAAACGGAAAACTAGTTTCCAAGTTTAATTATTCTCGGTTAAAATCGAAGCACAGGGGCTACGAGAAAATAAAGTGACAGGTAGGTCAATCCAGAGTACAGAGAGAAGGAGTGGAAAGGCGGTAGCCTACGCGTTTCAGACCTTCGCTAGGTCCTTAGTCATGGCTTATGATAAGTCTGACTGTGCAGTCTAGACCTATTTATAGTCAGTTGATCTTGTAGTTAATTACTTAATTAATTGCGGTTCACGGCCGGAGAGGAAAAGGAGGAGCCCCGTGGACCGCAATCTTTTGTCTGTTTCCTTGTTATGAATGAATCCGTTGTACGGTATGTAAAGGTTTTCTATGTTGTATACCTAAGGTTTAATTATAGAAACATACGTAAGTTTAGATTCTGCCTTTGAAGTCCGCATTTGTTGTTATATTAATAATTATCGTAGGTTCTTAGAATATGAACTATGTTCATGAAGACAGAAAACATCCGCTTTTGTGTTTCGATCTAATTATATTATTTTAATATGGTGTTGCTTTTTTTTCGGACGTAACAAAGAATAGAAAAAATAGAAAAAATAGAAAACAGAAGGATTCAAAAGATTGCTATACTTTTATACGGTAACTTATTTATTTAAAATTGTTGTTATTAGTCTGGTGTGTTGGTAATTATTACAGAAAAATTTCTTGTTAAGTCACCTTACGAGAAGCGAGTAGCGTCGAGAAACTGACTATATGAGTGGGGTAACGCCTACCAATTAGAAGAGAAAATGATAATAAATAGAAAATAAATGAAGAACTATTGAATATATGTGAAAAAGTAATAGAAAAGACGTGTATTTAAAATAATGATAAAAAACTGGTGTTTATATATCTTGATATATATGTTAGTGTCTTTAATGTTTTGATATTTAATTAATGTTTTCGGATTTCGTTGTTTATGATTTTTAATATATTTTTGTTATTTTATTTTTTATTGTTTAATTTTTTAGTAGTGGAATGATCATTAGTAGAATGACTGAGTTTGTTGAAGATAATAACTTTGACTTTATATATAGAACTGGAAAATCTATTCGTTCAAAATACCCAGATCAATTTTTGAATTTATTGATTTTTACTTCGTGTCATGAGATACGTAGTTGTATATTTATGTACGGACAAGATAGGTATTAATTTTGGTACTGATAAAAAGGGTCAGTTGCATATTTCAAAAATCATGTACTTTCTTTGATGTTTGAATTTGCGAACTTGAAAGTTTTATATGATTTTAACCAAAAAATGTGAATTTAAAGTACAGAGCTGGTTTTTGGATCTTCCGACCACGTATGTTTAATCGACTGTCTACGATATAATGATGTTCAGTCGGGGTCAGACCAGAGTGGTCTAGATGAGCTCTTTTCGTTTTTTTTGTTTTTTTTTTAATATTGATTCAAATTTATTGTATTCGTTTTCGTTGGAGAAAAAACTTTCCATATTCAGATTATATTAATTATTATTAGAAAACTAATCTGATCTGGTTTACCTATGGAGTCCAAGTTTAGTCTGACACGTGAATCCCTAACAGTACCTTGGTGGTACAAGGTTAGTACAAATATCACATATGAATTTAGTCTTATTGAAACCGTATTATGGATGGAAGAAACAAATCTCAAGTTATTGTCTTTAATAATGAAACATAAGGTCCTTTCTTAGATTTAAGCCTTTTGGAACCCTTGTTTGAAGGCTGAAGATCCAAAAGGCTTCTCTTGTTCGTGTTAAATGTTTAATATCCCCACCTCTTTTGGGAGTATAAATTTTTTCAATGGCATAACAAGAAAAACTGTTGATTGTTCTATTGTGTTGGGTTATGAAATGTTTTGCTACGTTCGATGTAGTAAGGATGTTTGGGTTACGGATGTAGCCAAGATGTTCAAGGATTCTTGTTTTGAACTTTCTGTTTGTACATCCTATGTATTTCAAGTCACATAGTGTGCATTCAATTATATATATGACCGAATCGGAGTTGCAATTGATGTAATTTTTAATAGCATGTGTATCAGTATTGGCTGAATTTGAAAACACCTTTTTAGGTATTACAAAAGAACATACTTTACATGGATTGTTTCCACATTTAAAAAATCCTTTTTGTTCTAGCCATGAACCTTTTGTTTTAATGGAACTGAAAAATGATGGAGAAAGTGTCGTGGCCAACGAAGGAGCTCTACGTGGGACTATTCTACAACCGTCTTTAAGGATGTCATCCAGGACTGGGTCTTCTCTGAGCATGGGTAGGTGTTTGTTCACAATTCTCTTTATACTTTTGAATTGGCTATTTTGTTGCAACACTAATGTGGGTATACTGGATGTTGATATTGAATTTTTGTTATTTTGGGACAACAGGATGTCTCTGTTTTTCTTGGCTATTATTTGGTCTGCTCTGTCTAGAGACCAATGTGGGTACCCCCTGTTGGATAGTCTGTTATGTATGAGTTGTGTTTCGGTTTTAAATTGTGCATCTGAGCTGCAATTGCGTTTAGCTCTGCATAATTCGCCTACTGGGATCGAAACAATGGTCTGTTTGGAGTGGTTACTACCTGCATGTAAGATGGTATTACCAGCTGTTGGTTTCCTATAGGTTTTTGTATGTATCTGGATACCATCTTCTCCCTTTAATTCCAGATCCAAAAATATGGTGTTGGTTTTGGCAGACATATGTGTAAACCTAAGATTGTAGTCATTGGAGTTAAGGAAAACCACAAAATCTTTTATGGCAGATACATCTCCCTCCCATATGAACAGGAGGTCATCGATGTATCTGCCATACCAATTAATACTATCTCCAAATGGATTCGATGTGGAAAAAATGGTTTTTTCCTCCCACCACGCCATAACTAAGTTCGCCAAAGACGGAGAAAATTTTGCCCCCATTGAGACCCCTTTTAGTTGGAGGTAGTATTTAGTATCAAAAAAGAAATAGTTATGTGTTAGTAAGATTGCGGTCCACGGGGCTCCTCCTTTTCCTCTCCGGCCGTGAACCGCAATTAATTAAGTAATTAACTACAAGATCAACTGACTATAAATAGGTCTAGACTGCACAGTCAGACTTATCATAAGCCATGACTAAGGACCTAGCGAAGGTCTGAAACGCGTAGGCTACCGCCTTTCCACTCCTTCTCTCTGTACTCTGGATTGACCTACCTGTCACTTTATTTTCTCGTAGCCCCTGTGCTTCGATTTTAACCGAGAATAATTAAACTTGGAAACTAGTTTTCCGTTTTACTAAAAACTTCACTCCCAGCGCTGGTTCCAACTTCCCTGGTTCTGCTGTATCTTCTGCGTGTGCCGACACGAGGATCCGTGTTGCTGACTCCTATATCCTTTCCGTGACAAGGTGAGCTGGAGGAGTTCCTTCATATTTTTTTTTTTTTTTTCTTGTAAAAATGTTGTCATCATATTTTCCAAACCGAATTGGCTGCTGCTGCCGCCGCTGCTGTCGCCTATTGCAGAGGTAGCTCTGCCAGAGGCGGTGGAACGATGAGACAGTGGGGATCTGAGAGTGGCCCCCCAGTCAGACATGCTTGCAGCAGGTGTTTGCCGTTTGAAAGCCGTGGCAAGCTGGCTGCATAGCTTCTCTCTATAATAAGCCAATTTTGCCTCCCTGTTGGAAGGCGCAAAAAACTCCCCCATTCTGGCTTTATATCGAGGGTCTAAAAGTGTGGCTATCCAGTACTCATCTCTTTGCTTCATGCTAACAATACGACGATACTGCCTCGTCCCCTATCCCTTCCTGTGATTCCATCTCCAAATCCAGCTCCTCTTCAGGTCCTGTTTCCTCACCCTCATCCTCCTCCTCCTCCTCAACATCCATAGCCAGATGTAATCCTTCCTCCATCCTTTGCTGAATCATCGCTGTGAGCATTTGCTCCATAATGAAAATCAGCGGCATAACATCGTTCATTCCACTAGCGTCACGGCTCACAAATCGTGTGGCCTCTTCAAAGGGCCTCAAAACGCGACATGCGTCTCTAACCAGCTGCCAGTGCCTGAGCTCGAAATTACACTGGCTCCAAACGCTGCCCGTCTGCTGCATCAGGAAATCATTCACGGCTTTCCTCTGTTCGTACAGACGGTCCAACATGTGCAGGTGGAATTCCAGCGTGTTGGACCGTCGCAAATCAGGCTGTGTTCTGGGAGATTGTTTTGACGCTGCAAGTCCAGGAGGGCGTGCTTAAATGCATACAAACGTCTAAAGCGAACGCAAACCCTCCTGGACATGGCCAGCACACCCTTCAAACCAACATATGACTTTAAGAAGCGTGTTATGACCAGATTGATCACATGTGCCATGCAAGGAGCGTGTGTCAGGTGACCTAGACGCAGTGTAGCCACAACGTTCTTCCCGTTATCAGAGACAACATTGCCCAGTGTGAGTTTCAGAGGAGACAGCCAGCGTGCGATTTCCTCTTTGATGCACAGCAGCAGCTCCTGCCCTATGTTGCTTTTCTCGCCCAGGATCAGCAGGTGTAAGACAGCGTTGTGGCGCTTCACCTTGCACCTATGAAAATAGGAGGGAGGAGGAGTGGAAGATACGCTGTGTCCTGTCGGGGACGGGAAGACCTCCATTGAGGAGGGCGAGGAGGAGGAAGAGTAGGAGGATGGTAGGCGCCTGGTGTCCGGAGTTGAACCAGAAAGATACAAGCGTGGAGGTGATAATGCCTGGCATTGCTGCGGTGGTGCATCGGACTGCAAAATATTGACCCAGTGGGCCGTGAAAGACATGTACTGTCCCTGCCCATAGTTGCTGCTCCACGTGTCGACGGTGGCATGTACCCTGCTGCACACGGATAATTGCAAGGACTGGCACACCTTTTCCTCCACGTGCTTGTGCAAGGCAGGGACAGCTGTCTTGGAGAAGTAATGGCGGCTAGGTATTCGCCACCTAGGCTGAGCGCACGCCATCAATTGCTTGAAGCCGGCGGAGTCGACCAGGTGGTACGGCAGCGACTGCACCACCAACAACTTAGCCAGGTGTGAATTAAGCCACACGACAAGTGGATGACTGGGTATATATTGTTGCTTATTGGACAACGATTCCGTAATGGATAACTGATGGGACGTAGGAGGAGCACTAGATGACAGTGATGATGATGATGACAACGACATGGTGGATAAGGCCTGGCTACTACTTAGATGACAGGGACTCGGAGCAGCAGCAGCAGCAGAGGGGTCTTCATTAGATGTACATGATGGTGGGGCATGTCGATTGTCCCACATGGCCTTGTGATGCCGCTTTATTTGTTTACGTAGAGCGGTAGTTCCTACATTGCTTCCCTGCCGACGCCTTACTTTCTGCTTGCAGATACGGCACTGTGCCATGTTTTCGTCCTCCGGGAAGGTACAGAAAAATTGCCACACGGCAGAGTACCGTAAAGAGGTAGTACTACATCCACCACCACCACCTGAGCTTGCCCCTTGTCTGGCAGGCTTTTTTCGGGAGCCTACACCTGTAGCATCAGTGTCGCCATCACCGGCTCCTGAGCTGACCCTACCGCTGCAACGTTTTGCAGATTGACTTCTGCCCCTACCTCGGCTTGGCTGTTTATCACTGCCAGTGCCGCCACTACTACCCTCCTCCTCTGGCGCCGTCATCACCTCGTCACTGTATTGCAAGTTGGATGCAACGGGGATGAGCCCCTTCTAAAAGCTTATTCACACACTGGCTTGGCAAATGGCAATAAATGAGAATTTCTATCAGCCACGCCGCGGTGCACTCAGGGAATGCTGGGCATTGTAGTACTACAAAGGCTAACTGTTTTGCAAGTTGGATTGTTATGTTAACGGGGATGAGCCCCTTCTAAAAGCTTATTCACACACTGGCTTGGCAAATGGCAATGAATGAGAATTTCTATCAGCCACGCCGCGGTGCACTCACTCAGGGAATGCTGGGCGTTGTAGTACTACAAAGGCTGCCTGTATTGCAAGTTGGATTGTTATGTTAACGGGGATGAGCCCCTTCTAAAAGCTTATTCACACACTGGCTTGGCAAATGGCAATAAATGAGAATTTCGATCAGCCACGCCGCGGTGCACTCAGGGAATGCTGGGCGTTGTAGTACTACAAAGGCTAACTGTTTTGCAAGTTGGATTGTTATGTTAACGGGGATGAGCCCCTTCTAAAAGCTTATTCACACACTGGCTTGGCAAATGGCAATGAATGAGAATTTCTATCAGCCACACCGCGGTGCACTCAGGGAATGCTGGGCATTGTAGTACTACAAAGGCTGCCTGTATTGCAAGTTGGATTGTTATGTTAATGGTGATGAGCCCCTTCTAAAAGCTTATTCACACATTGGCTTGGCAAATGGCAATGAATGAGAATTTCTATCAGCCACACTGCGGTGCACTCAGGGAATGCTGGGCGTTGTAGTACTACAAAGGCTGCCTGTATTGCAAGTTGGATTGTTATGTTAACGGGGATGAGCCCCTTCTAAAAGCTTATTCACACACTGGCTTGGCAAATGGCAATGAATGAGAATTTCTATCAGCCACGCCGCGGTGTACTCAGGGAATGCTGGGCGTTGTAGTACTACAAAGGCTGCCTGTATTGCAAGTTGGATTGTTAGGTTAACCCATGCAACGGGGATGAGCCCCTTCTAAAAGCTTATTCACACACTGACTTGGCAAATAGAGAATTTATATTGCAATTTGGATGTTGAGAGTAGACTCCCGCTGTAGTGGATGAGCCCCTTCGATTGCTGGACTCCTGGCTTTTAGATTCCTAAAGCTTTCCCTAACTGCACAGAGATGCTATCCCTACATTTCCTGTCTATAAAATGGCCGCTGAGCTCCGTGCATAGACTTTTATTGCAGGCTTGAGCCCGCCCCTATGCTGCCTCCCGATTGGCTGGGAGAGTTGTTTGCAAGGCATTATGGGGTAGCCTGATGTCAGGTGATATTGTGAAATCTTGAAAAATGTAGGTATAGGGAGAGAGGAGGAAAGGTAGAGCATGGTGGACAATGTGGAAATAAACGAGGTGGTGCTGCAAGGGTTATTTTTGTATCTGTAAGATACCTTGCATATGCACACTACAGGAGGTTGTGTTCAAACTCTATGAGCAACTGCCTGATCATTGACTACCTTTTAAGCGTTGCCGCTCCAAACTTTTGGTGAGTAGCAGCGCAAAAGGATTAAAATTTTTGTGTCAATGAACAGTTAATTAGTCTTCAGATTGTGTTGTATTTGTTCTGTTACCAGCGTTGCTGTTCCATTCCTGGCTCAAGCAGCAGCTCGGCCAGCAACGCGGACAGAAAGCAATCTATCTCAGTGAGCAGCTAGCTGGTCACCGAGTGTGTTTTGTGTTCTCAGCGTTGCCGCTGCGGTTTTTAATTATGCGGCAATGCAGAGAGACAAACTGCCTGTTGTGTTTTATTTAGTGTTCTCAGCGTTGCCGCTGCGATACACAATTCGGCGGCAATACAGAGACAGCAGCGTACGCTGTGTTTAGGCAAACAGACAGCCTGCCTGTTAGCAGTGAAAACTACTGGTTCGTGCAGTTGTAAGGATTGCTGTCTGTTTCAGAGTATTGGCTGTGAGTGCCGCGACGTCATGGGCACTCAGCCACTACCTCCGTTCCCTCCAGCTGTCTGGAGCGGACTTGAATTCGGCAGGATTAGTTAATTATTATTCATGGCTCCAATCTTGCCCTGTGTAGTCTGTAATCTTTCCCTACTGTCAGGGTCGGTATGTCCCGACGTACGTTTCACTGAACTGAGTCAGCTTCTTCCGGGGGCGGGAGCATTTTGTTTCTGGTGCTTGTTATAGGCCAGAATTTGACTGACATTAATTATGGCCAATCAGCATAGGGGTGACTGGTTACACTGTTTCCTTTGTTAACAAAGCTATGATGTATGTCTTTGTTACAAGTGGCAACCTATCACCACTACATACAAAAGTATCTTCAGCAATTTTAGATGGATTGGTTGGATTCTTAACCATTTATTGGTTTATTTGAGCACACAAGGCGAATTAGACACATTTTTCATTAAAGAGGCTCTGTCACCAGATTTTGCAACCCCTATCTGCTATTGCAGCAGATAGGCGCTGCAATGTAGATTACAGTAACGTTTTTATTTTTAAAAAACGAGCATTTTTGGCCAAGTTATGACCATTTTCGTATTTATGCAAATGAGGCTTGCAAAAGTAGAACTGGGCGTGTTGAAAAGTAAAAGTACAACTGGGCGTGTATTATGTGCGTACATCGGGGCGTGTTTACTACTTTTACTAGCTGGGCGTTGTGTATAGAAGTATCATCCACTTCTCTTCACAACGCCCAGCTTCTGGCAGTGCAGCACTGTGACGTCACTCACAGGTCCTGCATCGTGTCGGCACCAGAGGCTACAGATGATTCTGCAGCAGCATCGGCGTTTGCAGGTAAGTCGATGTAGCTACTTACCTGCAAATGCTGATGCTGCTGCAGAATCAACTGTAGCCTCTGGTGCCGACACGATGCAGGACCTGTGAGTGACGTCACAGTGCTGCACTGCCAGAAGCTGGGCGTTGTGAAGAGAAGTGGATGACACTTCTATACACAACGCCCAGCTAGTAATAGTAGTAAACACGCCCCGATGTACGCACATAATACACGCCCAGTTGTACTTTTACTTTTCAACACGCCCAGTTGTACTTTTGCAAGCCTCATTTGCATAAATACGAAAATGGTCATAACTTGGCCAAAAATGCTCGTTTTTTAAAAATAAAAACGTTACTGTAATCTACATTGCAGCGCCTATCTGCTGCAATAGCAGATAGGGGTTGCAAAATCTGGTGACAGAGCCTCTTTAAGTTGATATCTATTTTTCTCCTTTATATTGATGATTTGGTCAGGAAGTTATATGGAATTGTCAAATAAATTATAATATTTCTTATTTTTAGTTATTTTGTTATATACTATATTTTTATATTTTTTTGTGTTTTGTGAAATTTTGTTGTTTTTATATTTCTCATTAATTCTTTTTGTGTTGTTTTAATGATTTTTATATTTATTATTATTTTTATTATTTTTATTTTTTTATTTTATATATTTAATACATTCCATATAATTAACCCTTTATGTTAAATACAGTATTCAGATTACCAGTTGTGATAATTCTACACAGAAAACATATATTCACATATTATGTGGTTCATACACTGTTAAGAAATTTAAAATGGAATTAAACATCATTGCTGTAAGCTATTATTCCATATAGTTTAATATAGAGTATTTACGTATCTATATAGATATCATTGCCACATACGTGTCAATCCCGTGATTATTATATCCTTAATATTCTTGAGGTTTGGACCTCTACAATATTTTTTAATCATTTACGTATAGGTAGCCATATTGTGAATATTCCTTAAAATCGTGGCACATTGTTGTGCACGACCGTGATTGTTCTCCATATTGTTTTACCTTTTTCTCAAGTTTTTTAGTGGACATCTTATGATATTGTGTTGTTAACTAGACTTGTAACATGTTTTAGCACATCATGTGGCATTATTTATGTACACAAATTGGAAACATGGTAGGAAAAATTATTGTGAACTTATCACATCCTTAGAGGAAGCAGCCAAAATTAAAGGATTCGTTTAATCCATTTGGGCTCACAGAGTTCATTTTAAAGATCCACTTGCTCTCCTCTTTCAGCAATATGGAATCCACATCCCCACCTCTGATTCCCGTGGTGAGGTGGCAAATGGCCCAACCTGATAGTTCTTTGAGGTTGAGATTATGACAGTATTTGAAATGTCTAGCGACTGGTGTAGGTTGAAACAGTTTATTTTGTTTTTTAGTCTCCATTTCCAATTTGTCATAATTTCTTATACTTCCAATATGTTCTCTTATTCTAGTTTTGAGATCTCTCTTAGTCTTACCCACATAGTGTAAATTACATGTACACCTTAGGACGTATATCACCCCCTTGGTAGCACAGGTGATGTGTTCTTGAATTTTGTAATAATCACCCGTTCCATTTTTGAAGCCCTGCTTTTTTTCAAGAATCTTACAAGCTGTACATAGGCCACATGGAAAGAACCCTGGGTATTTTTGTTGTTTCTTTTTTATACAATCCCTCGAAAAATGACTTTTAACAATATGTTGTTCTATAGTGTTGGTTTTTCTATATCATGAGGAGATTGTTGTGCTCAAATATTGTTGGAGATCTTCGTCCAGTAATAAGATCTGCCAGTGTTTTGCCATGATGTTGTGCATTTCATGCCACTTTTCATGCAGTGTGGTGATAAACCTCACTGTATTTTCACTTTTCAATTTTGCCTTCGTAACCAGCAATGTGTCCCTATCTGTCCTGAGAGCAATATTGTAAGCCTGTTTTATCTGGTGTCCAGAATAATGTCTATCCTTGAGTCGTTTTTTCAGATCTATTGCTCCTTTCTTAAAATTTTCGAAGGTAGAGCAATTTCTCCTTAATCTGAGGAATTCCCCTTTGGGGACTCCTCTAATTGTTCTCTTGAGGTGAGCATTGTTTGCATCTAGCAGGCTGTTAGTAGCTGTCTCTTTCCGATACAAGTTCGTAATAATATCATGGTTGTGATCAATACCAATTTTGATATCTAGGAATGTGACCTCCTGCTTGCTATAGTTTAGAGTCAGTTTGAGGTTCAGTTCATTGGTATTAAGTTCCTCAATGAAGATATGAAGTTCGCCCTCCGAGCCCCGCCAGATGAACACGATATCATCAATATATCTTCGCCATATCGAGATCTTCTCTATATACATCTGGAAGGGCTCGCCAAAAACAATTTCCTCTTCCCACCATCCAAGGAACAGATTCGCAAAGGTAGGTGCACAGGTTGTCCCCATCGCCGTTCCCTGGATTTGTAGAAAGAAGCGCGAATCAAACAAGAAGTAATTCCTACTTAGAATAAATTTCAATATCTTATTGGCAAAGATCCTCCTCTTGGGATTATAATCTTGTTCACGACCCAGAAAGAAGTCCACAGCTTTGCAGCCCAGGTCATGTCTGATGTTCGTATAAAGGCTCTCCACATCCAGGGTTACAAGGATTTCTCCCTCCTCCAAGTTAGCATTATTAAGCTCTTGGAGTATTTGCATTGTATCCCTGGTGTATGAGGGTAATTTATATACAAGTTTTCTTAGTTCCAAATCTAGCCATTGACTGCATCTCTCAGTTAGACATCCTTGGCCAGACACGATGGGTCTGCCAGGTGGTTGATCCACATTTTTATGTATTTTTGGTAGCATATAAAAAGTTGCCACCTTAGGGTGCCCAACTGAGAGATACTTGGCCTCACTTTCAGAAATGGCCCTTTCTTCTACGCCTGACTTAATAAGTTTCTCATATTCTTGTTGAAATTGAAGGGCGGGGTCCCCCCATAGGGGTTTGTAGCAATCTTTATTATTAGGCTGTTTCTTGGCTTCCTTAGTATAAAGGTCTTTGGGCCAGATAACCACATTCCCACCCTTATCCGATGGTTTGAATACCACATCGGTCCAGGTTTTGAATTCTTCAAGAGCTTTATATTCTTCACTTGTAATGTTATTATGTCGTGGACTTTCACTTAATTTGTGGAGATCTTTGGTGACAAGTTCCACGAAAATTTTAACTTGTGGGCATAGGTCCAAGGAAGGCATTTTTTTGGATTTTAGTTTTAATCTCGGATTAAGAGTGTTTGTTTCTTCTAATTCTGTTGTTGCAATTTCCAGATCAAATTCTTCATTCATGGTTTCGCCTTCTATCGCTAGTTCTTCTAAATTTCTCAAAGTTGCACTTTCTTGTGCATTGAGGCTCCTTTGGAAAGGATCCATTTCTCTATCTCTTTGACTAAAGATTTTTTTGTATATTAATTTACGCCCAAACAAGTGTAGGTCTTTGATGACCTCAAACTTGTTGAGCCTGGGTGTTATGCAAAAATTATAACCTCTTTTGAGGATGTTTGTTTGTGCGTTCGTAAGCACATGTTGTGACAGATTGATTATTTGCATCATGTTATTTTCACTAGTACATGTATTTATCTCCTTCTCCTGCCTCTGGGCGGACCTCCTCTTTCTCTCTGTTGTCCCCTGTAACCCCAGCGTAGCCTGTCCCGTAAAAAAGTGGATTGTTCTTGTTGGATCTCTGGGTTAAATTGAGCTCTTGAGGTACTGCTCTTTATTCTATCGGATTCCCCTTCTTTTTCTGACGAATCTGAAACTTCAGATTCACTGTTTTCTTGAGTATATCGAGAGAATCCTGGTCTAGTACTTTTTTTATTATAGTTTTTATCTGCAGCTCTCTGAGATCTGTTTCCCCAGATATATACTGAATTGGATTTATAGTCTCGCTGGTCACGCAGGAATTTCCTTCTCTTTTTTTCTTTTATTTTAGCTTCAATTTTATCAATCTGGACCAGGACTTTATCAAATTTATCCACAAATTCTTTATTATGTTTATGTGTGTCAAGGGCTTCTATTGTTTTATTTAGCTGGGGTTCTATTTTTTCTAGCAGGATGGTTTCATCTTCCACCAAAATTGTCATCAGTGTTCTAGAGCAAATTGTCAGAGCTTCCTCCCACCTAGTTTTTAATTCTGGTGTGCTCAGTTCGTAGCTTGGGAATAAAGGTATTCTCAAGCCTCTAGTGATAAGATTCAAAGATAGGTATTGCTCTAACGTGGACTTAGTCCACCAGGCTTGAGTCTGTTGTAACGTTAAGTCCTTAAATTGTTTCAATAGTGATGAAACATCTATATTGGGGTTATCCACCTCATTTATTAGTACATCCTCTGCTGAAAATAGGTTTTGTACTGATGATAGTTGTTTGTTTTGTCGTTCTTTAATTTTATCCACTATATTGTAAGTAGCCATGGATTCACTTAAAGAGGCTCTGTCACCAGATTTTGCAGCCCCTATCTGCTATTGCAGCAGATAGGCGCTGCAATGTAGATTACAGTAACGTTTTTATTTTTAAAAAACGAGCATTTTTGGCCAAGTTATGACCATTTTCGTATTTATGCAAATGAGGCTTGCAAAAGTACAACTGGGCGTGTTGAAAAGTAAAAGTACAACTGGGCGTGTATTATGTGCGTACATCGGGGCGTGTTTACTACTATTACTAGCTGGGCGTTGTGTATAGAAGTGTCATCCACTTCTCTTCACAACGCCCAGCTTCTGGCAGTGCAGCACTGTGACGTCACTCACAGGTCCTGCATCGTGTCGGCACCAGAGGCTACACTTGATTCTGCAGCAGCATCAGCATTTGCAGGTAAGTAGCTACATCGACTTACCTGCAAACGCCGATGCTGCTGCAGAATCATCTGTAGCCTCTGGTGCCGACACGATGCAGGACCTGTGAGTGACGTCACAGTGCTGCACTGCCAGAAGCTGGGCGTTGTGAAGAGAAGTGGATGACACTTCTATACACAACGCCCAGCTAGTAATAGTAGTAAACACGCCCCGATGTACGCACATAATACACGCCCAGTTGTACTTTTACTTTTCAACACGCCCAGTTGTACTTTTGCAAGCCTCATTTGCATAAATACGAAAATGGTCATAACTTGGCCAAAAATGCTCGTTTTTTAAAAATAAAAACGTTACTGTAATCTACATTGCAGCGCCGATCTGCTGCAATAGCAGATAGGGGTTGCAAAATCTGGTGACAGAGCCTCTTTAATTCACCCAAAATGGAGGATCAAGAAATGTCCAAGCAGGACACGAGTAGTTAATGAAATTGGTAGAGTAGACCTCCAATTTATATTATAAGTTGTTAAATTTATCCCTCCATGCTCTGGTGTACACCACCTATTAAATCATGAAAAATGTAGGTATAGGGAGAGAGGAGGAAAGGTAGAGCATGGTGGACAATGTCGCCTTCAATTTTTTATTGATACCGACTAGTGTAGTAGGAGAAGGATTATACTATGCAATGTCCCCTTTATTGCCACATTGTGTGGTATTTTGATTAAATTATTGCACAGTGTGATTACAGCTTTAAACAAATTCCACTGGGTAGGGAGCTTGTTGGCCCTACTACTCAGGTGGAAATAAACGAGGTGGTGCTGCAAGGGTTATTTTTGTATCTGTAAGATACCTTGCATATGCACACTACAGGAGGTTGTGTTCAAACTCTATGAGCAACTGCCTGATCATTGACTACCTTTTAAGCGTTGCCGCTCCAAACTTTTGGTGAGTAGCAGCGCAAAAGGATTAAAATTTTTGTGTCAATGAACAGTTAATTAGTCTTCAGATTGTGTTGTATTTGTTCTGTTACCAGCGTTGCTGTTCCATTCCTGGCTCAAGCAGCAGCTCGGCCAGCAACGCGGACAGAAAGCAATCTATCTCAGTGAGCAGCTAGCTGGTCACCGAGTGCGTTTTGTGTTCTCAGCGTTGCCGCTGCGGTTCTTAATTATGCGGCAATGCAGAGAGACAAACTGCCTGTTGTGTTTTATTTAGTGTTCTCAGCGTTGCCGCTGCGATACACAATTCGGCGGCAATACAGAGACAGCAGCGTACGCTGTGTTTAGGCAAACAGACAGCCTGCCTGTTAGCAGTGAAAACTACTGGTTCGTGCAGTTGTAAGGATTGCTGTCTGTTTCAGAGTATTGGCTGTGATTATATAAATTACCCTCATACACCAGGGATACAATGCAAATACTCCAAGAGCTTAAAGGGGTTGTCCGAGATATATTTTTATTTTAAAGTTAAACACACAATGCACACATTAAGTATTCCCTAATATACTTACCTGTGCAATCTTGCTTCTGTTCTCCGTTCTGGCAGCTCTTTTCTGCCGATCACATGTCTTCTGACGTCACGTTTTCTTCCTCCTCCACTGTCGTGTCGTGTCCCGATCACATGGTCTCGCCCCAGCGAGACCTCGGATGGGACACGACACGTCACTGGAGACGTGACGTTTCTGCGCGTGCCCGCCCGCCCAGCCTATGCATCTTTTCACTGTGAACGCGCCTATGCATGTTCACAGTGAAAAAAGTGAAGAGGGACGGCACCCGCGGACTAGAAAGGTACAGTGACCTCTGTACTTTTAGTTCTTCCCCTATCAAAGCCTACACATAGTAGGCTTTGATAGGGAATTATACAACACGATGCAGCACACGGGTCGCATGCAGCCCTTGAGGCTGTTATCTGCGGCCCGCGGGACACCGTGCACTGTTTAACAACTGGTTCCCGACCGCTGGCTGTATTTTTACGGCCAGCGGTCAGGGACGGGTCCTTAAAACCCGAGCCATAGACTTTCTACGGCTCGGGTTTTAACTTGCTGCCCGCGCGATCGGGCAGCTGAATGTCGGGTCTCCGGCTGTCAGTGACTGCCGGGGACCCTGAGGAGAAGACAGAAGCAGCTTTAGCTGCTTCTGTCTTCTCTGATCACTTGTACACAGCGCTGAATGCGCGCTGTGTACAGGAATAGAGACAGCAGCAGCGGCGCTGTCTCTATTCCTCCCGGTATCATGTGACTGGTCACATGATCACCGGGTGCCGTTAGTGGCAGACTGCTGCTGGGTCTTACTAGACCCAGCACAGCCCTATTAGTGACAATCGTCACTATGAGAGGGCTGATTTCCCCTGTAACTGGGGCTGCTGTGCAGCTCCAGTTACAGTGGAAAAACATGTAAAAGAAAGAAAAAAAATATATAAAGTTCCCCAAAGGTCTTTTTTGACCTTAGAGGGACAGACAATAGTAATAAAAAAATAGTAAAGTAAAGTGCAAAAAAAAATACAATAATAAATACACATAAAATACCCACCCCCAAAAAAATACCGTTCCCCCCGCCAATCATTGTTGTAACGCTAGCGCTGACCCAATTACCCTAATATAGACATGTAATATATAAGAATTTACGATAGACAATGACGATCACAAATAAAAGGTCTATTTTAGGGTAAAACTATGTTATTACCAAAAAAAAATAGCTGAAACGTAAAAAAGCTTTTTTTTTTACTAATATTTTCAAACTTTATGAAAGAAAATTCTAAAATTGCAAAAAAGGTGTGTATAAAAATGATAAAAAAAGAAACCTGCATAGTCTACGGAAAAAACGTCGCAAAAATCACGTCGTTAGCCCAACAAATAAAAAAGTTATAGCCATTTAACTACCACGTGCTAAAAAGGGCTAAACGGTGTCTTGTCCTGAAGGTGCAAAATAGCCCGGTCCTGAACTGGATAAGATCTTCTGGGGTCCTGTATCTAAGCCTACATTGTTAGGGTATGTTCACACGAGGGCGTCCATAACGGCTGAAATTACGGGGATGTTTCCGCCTGGTTTTTTTTTAAGCGGAAACAGCGTAGCAAAACTTGTAAAAAACGGCCCGAAAATGCGTACCATTGATTTCAATGGGAGGCGTCGGCGTCTTTTTCCCGCGAGCAGTAAAACTGCCTCGTGGGAAAAAGAAGCGACATGCTCCATCTTCGGGCGTTTACGCCTCTGACCTCCCATTGACTTCAATGGGAGGCAGAGAAAGCGTATTTCCGTTGTTTTATGCCCGCGGCGCTCAATTGCCGTGGGCGAAAAACATGACGGAAAACGACGCGAAAAACGCAGCAAAAAAAGCCGCAAAAACAACGCCAAAAAGGCTACGATAAACGCCGCGAAAAACATCGCAAATAAAGCCGCGAAAAAAGAGGCAAAAAACGCCACGAAAAACGACAGGAAAAACGCCATGAAAGACGCAACGAAAAACGCAGAAAAAAAAACCGCAAACAGCGACGCAAAAAAAAGAGGCGAAAAACGACGCAAAAAAGGCTACGATAAACGCCACGGAAAACGTTGCGAAAAACATCGCGGAAAAAGCCGCAAACAAAGAGGCAAAGAACGCAGTGAAAAACTACTGGGAAAACGCCACGAAAGACGCAACCAAAAACACAGCAAAAATAGCCGCAAACAACGATGCAAAAAAAGAAACGATACGAAAAAGGCTACGATAAACGCAACATAAAACACAGCAAAAAAAGACGCAAACAAACAAGCAAAAAATGCCAAGATAAACGAAGCGAAAAACGGCCCGAACAAAGCGGCAAACAAAACCGCAAACAGCGCACAAAAAACTCCGGGAAAAATGACGCAAAAATCAACGTGCAGGGAGAGGTAAATCTGCCGCAAACTTCAAGACAGAATTTTGAGGCAGATATTCCTCCGGCAAAAAAACTCTGTGTGAACATGGCCTTAGTGGAGAGAGACGTGAGATAGAGGGTGGGCGAGGGTTAGGGTGAGGGTTAGGGTGAGGGTGGACGAGGGTGAGGGGAGACACGAAGAGGTTTATAGACCTGAAAAGAGAAATAAAACATAATGGGGGGAGAACGGTCACCATCCTTCAAGAATGTCAGCAAGGAGACAATCCAGTGAAGGAGGTCAGCGGGAGGAGCAAGGACAGCTCACATGAACTCTTGGAAGCTACGTGCACGCTCATTGCAGCCTGCAATGAGCGTGCACGGGAAAAAAGTTTCATAACAAGGAAAGATCAACAAACCAGAGCTGAACTGCATGTAAACAAACCGTGCTAAATTCAAAGAAGAAATGTGCTAAGTAGAATTTTTTTTAAAAATAATGCTTTATTTAGGTTGTCTGTATAAGGGGTAATGTATGACACAGTTTTTGAAAAAATGTTGGTATCTCGGACAACCCCTTTAATAATGCTAACTTGGAGGAGGGAGAAATCCTTGTAACCCTGGATGTGGAGAGCCTTTATACGAACATCAGACATGACCTGGGCTGCAAAGCTGTGGACTTCTTTCTGGGTCGTGAACAAGATTATAATCCCAAGAGGAGGATCTTTGCCAATAAGATATTGAAATTTATTCTAAGTAGGAATTACTTCTTGTTTGATTCGCGCTTCTTTCTACAAATCCAGGGAACGGCGATGGGGACAACCTGTGCACCTACCTTTGCGAATCTGTTCCTTGGATGGTGGGAAGAGGAAATTGTTTTTGGCGAGCCCTTCCAGATGTATATAGAGAAGATCTCGATATGGCGAATATATATTGATGATATCGTGTTCATCTGGCGGGGCTCGGAGGGCGAACTTCATAACTTCATTGAGGAACTTAATACCAATGAACTGAACCTCAAACTGACTCTAAACTATAGCAAGCAGGAGGTCACATTCCTAGATATCAAAATTGGTATTGATCACAACCATGATATTATTACGAACTTGTATCGGAAAGAGACAGCTACTAACAGCCTGCTAGATGCAAACAGTGCTCACCTCAAGAGAACAATTAGAGGAGTCCCCAAAGGGGAATTCCTCAGATTAAGGAGAAATTGCTCTACCTTCGAAAATTTTAAGAAGGGAGCAATAGATCTGAAAAAACGACTCAAGGATAGACATTATTCTGGACACCAGATAAAACAGGCTTACAATATTGCTCTCAGGACAGATAGGGACACATTGCTGGTTACGAAGGCAAAATTGAAAAGTGAAAATACAGTGAGGTTTATCACCACACTGCATGAAAAGTGGCATGAAATGCACAACATCATGGCAAAACACTGGCAGATCTTATTACTGGACGAAGATCTCCAACAATATTTGAGCACAACAATCTCCTCAGGATATAGAAAAACCAACACTATAGAACAACATATTGTTAAAAGTCATTTTTCGAGGGATTGTATAAAAAAGAAACAACAAAAATACCCAGGGTTCTTTCCATGTGGCCTATGTACAGCTTGTAAGATTCTTGAAAAAAAGCAGGGCTTCAAAAATGGAACGGGTGAATATTACAAAATTCAAGAACACATCACCTGTGCTACCAAGGGGGTGATATACGTCCTAAGGTGTACATGTAATTTACACTATGTGGGTAAGACTAAGAGAGATCTCAAAACTAGAATAAGAGAACATATTGGAAGTATAAGAAATTATGACAAATTGGAAATGGAGACTAAAAAACAAAATAAACAGTTTCAACCTACACCAGTCGCTAGACATTTCAAATACTGTCATAATCTCAACCTCAAAGAACTATCAGGTTGGGCCATTTGCCACCTCACCACGGGAATCAGAGGTGGGGATGTGGATTCCATATTGCTGAAAGAGGAGAGCAAGTGGATCTTTAAAATGAACTCTGTGAGCCCAAATGGATTAAACGAATCCTTTAATTTTGGCTGCTTCCTCTAAGGATGTGATAAGTTCACAATCATTTTTCCTACCATGTTTCCAATTTGTGTACATAAATAATGCCACATGATGTGCTAAAACATGTTACAAGTCTAGTTAACAACACAATATCATAAGATGTCCACTAAAAAACTTGAGAAAAAGGTAAAACAATATGGAGAACAATCACGGTCGTGCACAACAATGTGCCACGATTTTAAGGAATATTCACAATATGGCTACCTATACGTAAATGATTAAAAAATATTGTAGAGGTCCAAACCTCAAGAATATTAAGGATATAATAATCACGGGATTGACACGTATGTGGCAATGATATCTATATAGATACGTAAATACTCTATATTAAACTATATGGAATAATAGCTTACAGCAATGATGTTTAATTCCATTTTAAATTTCTTAACAGTGTATGAACCACATAATATGTGAATATATGTTTTCTGTGTAGAATTATCACAACTGGTAATCTGAATACTGTATTTAACATAAAGGGTTAATTATATGGAATGTATTAAATATATAAAATAAAAAAATAAAAAAAATAAAAATAATAATAAATATAAAAATCATTAAAACAACACAAAAAGAATTAATGAGAAATATAAAAACAACAAAATTTCACAAAACACAAAAAAATATAAAAATATAGTATATAACAAAATAACTAAAAATAAGAAATATTATAATTTATTTGACAATTCCATATAACTTCCTGACCAAATCATCAATATAAAGGAGAAAAATAGATATCAACTTAATGAAAAATGTGTCTAATTCGCCTTGTGTGCTCAAATAAACCAATAAATGGTTAAGAATCCAACCAATCCATCTAAAATTGCTGAAGATACTTTTGTATGTAGTGGTGATAGGTTGCCACTTGTAACAAAGACATACATCATAGCTTTGTTAACAAAGGAAACAGTGTAACCAGTCACCCCTATGCTGATTGGCCATAATTAATGTCAGTCAAATTCTGGCCTATAACAAGCACCAGAAACAAAATGCTCCCGCCCCCGGAAGAAGCTGACTCAGTTCAGTGAAACGTACGTCGGGACATACCGACCCTGACAGTAGGGAAAGATTACAGACTACACAGGGCAAGATTGGAGCCATGAATAATAATTAACTAATCCTGCCGAATTCAAGTCCGCTCCAGACAGCTGGAGGGAACGGAGGTAGTGGCGACACTTGAGACCAGTGTGTTGCTGAGTGCCCATGACGTCGCGGCACTCACAGCCAATACTCTGAAACAGACAGCAATCCTTACAACTGCACGAACCAGTAGTTTTCACTGCTAACAGGCAGGCTGTCTGTTTGCCTAAACACAGCGTACGCTGCTGTCTCTGTATTGCCGCCGAATTGTGTATCGCAGCGGCAACGCTGAGAACACTAAATAAAACACAACAGGCAGTTTGTCTCTCTGCATTGCCGCATAATTAAGAACCGCAGCGGCAACGCTGAGAACACAAAACGCACTCGGTGACCAGCTAGCTGCTCACTGAGATAGATTGCTTTCTGTCCGCGTTGCTGGCCGAGCTGCTGCTTGAGCCAGGAATGGAACAGCAACGCTGGTAACAGAACAAATACAACACAATCTGAAGACTAATTAACTGTTCATTGACACAAAAATTTTAATCCTTTTGCGCTGCTACTCACCAAAAGTTTGGAGCGGCAACGCTTAAAAGGTAGTCAATGATCAGGCAGTTGCTCATAGAGTTTGAACACAACCTCCTGTAGTGTGCATATGCAAGGTATCTTACAGATACAAAAATAACCCTTGCAGCACCACCTCGTTTATTTCCACCTGAGTAGTAGGGCCAACAAGCTCCCTACCTAGTGGAATTTGTTTAAAGCTGTAATCACACTGTGCAATAATTTAATCAAAATACCACACAATGTGGCAATAAAGGGGACATTGCATAGTATAATCCTTCTCCTACTACACTAGTCGGTATCAATAAAAAATTGAAGGCGACATTGTCCACCATGCTCTACCTTTCCTCCTCTCTCCCTATACCTACATTTTTCATGATTTAATAGGTGGTGTACACCAGAGCATGGAGGGATAAATTTAACAACTTATAATATAAATTGGAGGTCTACTCTACCAATTTTATTGTGAAATCTTCCATTTTACATCTAACATGTGGCAGGCGCCAAAATGTAGCCGGGTTCGAACCGAACTTTTCCCGATGTTGGGATCGAAACCGGGTTCGGTTGTCCCGGTTCGCTCATCTCTAATTGTTTTGACTGCAGCATTAAAGATGATATATTTTTGTAGATATAATTGTGGCTGTTTGGCACTCATTTTATGTACAGTATACTGTAGGTCTTACATAAATACTGAATCTGTGCCTGTCTATTTAGTTTTATATAATATGCACAATAATAGGGGAATTTTTCCCATCATATTGTATATTGTACATATATGCATTTTTTTGTTATCAAATTGGTGAATGGAACAGAAAAATGTGTTTCCCAAACTGTTGGCTGTTATAAGGGGCGGATTAAGGGTACCATGGGCCCCGGGCAAATTTTTCAAGTCTGGGCCCCCTCCCCCCCCCCCCCCCCCCAAAACTCTGAATACAAGATTCTGGCGACACTATACCGTATATTTTTGCAGATTTCTATTTAGGCGGCCACAGATCCGGCACGGTTTTGAATTTGCTGTAAAAGCAGAATGAGCCATAGAGAAGAGAGAAAGCAGAATACTTTGAGTCCCTAAAGAGTCAGAAGCTTTAAATTGCTTATGGTTTCCGGGGATATAATCTGCTGTGCGGGAATATAACCTTCAAGAACCTGTCTCTGTTGTTTAACTCCAAGTCCAAGCCATTTTTCATTTTTCACTGGCCGCCTCTCTAGAGCCATAACTTTTTTTATTTTTACGTCAATGGACTGGTGGGTGAAGGATTATTTTTTGCGGGAGGAGTTGTATTTTTTATTGCCACCATTTAAAGTACCATATAATGGGTGAATTGGAAAAATCTGGGATTCTTTAATTTTTTTGGGGTTTAGTTTTTACTGTATATATTTACCTTCTCTTAAGGTAAAAGTAGATTTAACCCCTTAACGCTCCAGGACATATTATTATGTCATGGTAAGTGCATCGTTCGCGCTCCATGACATAATAGTATGTCATGGAGTAAATACGGCGCCGTTCGCGCGGGGCGCGTTCATGAGCTGTGATAGCTGCTGTTTCCGACAGCAGGCTATCACAGCTCAATGTGCCGGGACCGATCGCGGTGGTCCCTGCAGATTAACCCCTCAGAAGCCGCATTCAATAGCGATCGCGGCTTCTTAGGGGTTAAACCTCCATCACCGGCCTGCTACTTGATAGCGGCCGGCGATGGTGACTATGGCAACCTGACACCAAACAATGGAGTCCGGCTATGCCATCGACGGAAGCCTAGTGGGTTCTGACAGAGTCAGGACCCACTATGCTTGCTGTCAGTGAGTAGCTGACAGTTCTAATACACTGCACTACGCATGTAGTGCAGTGTATTAGAATAGCGATCAGGGCCTCCTGCCCTCAAGTCCTCTAGTGGGACAATGTAATAAAGTAAAAAAAAGTTGTGTAAAAATAAGAAAATAAAAGTTTTAAAAGTGATAAAAGTAAAAATCCCCCCTTTTCCCTTATTATTAAAATAAATAAATAAACTATACATAATTGGTATCGCCGCGTCCGTAACGGCCTGATCTACAAAATTATTTAGTTATTTATCCCGCGTGATGAACGCCGTAAAAAAATAAAATAATAAACCGAACCAGAATCACTATTTTTTGGTCACTTCTCCGCATAAAAAATGGAATAAAAAGAGATCAAAAAGTCGCATGTACCTAAAAATGGTACTGATGGAAACTACAGTTCGTTACGAAAAAAATAAGTCCTCGCACGGCTTTCTTGAAGGAAAAATAAAAAAGTTATGGCTCTTAGAACATGGGAACACAAAAAGTAAATGATTTATTACAAAAAGTATTTTATTGTGCAAACGGCATAAGACATAAAAAAAACTATAAACATCTGGTATCGCCATAATCGTATCGCCCCGCAGAATAAAGTGAATATGTCATTTATAGCGCACGGTGAACGCTGTAAAAAATTAGAACAAAAAAACAATAGTAGAATTGCTATTTTTTAGTCACCGCGCCACATAAAAATAGAGTAAAAACTCATCAAAAAGCCGCATGCACCCCAAGAAAACTACAATGGATTCCTCAAGGGGTCTAGTTTCCAAAATGGGGTCACTTTTGGGGGGTTTCCACAGTTTTGGCACCACAAGACCTCTTCAAACCGAACATGGTGCCTAATAAAAAGGAGGGCTCAAAATCCACTAGGTGCTCCTTTGCTTCGGAGGCCGGTGCTTCAGTCCAGTAGCGCACTAGGGCCACATGTGGGATATTTCTCAAAACTGCAGAATCTGGGCAATAAATATTGAGTTGCAATTCTCTGGTAAAACCTTTTGTGTTATAAAAAAAAATGGAATAAAGAGGATTTTCTGACAAAAAAAATATGTAAATTTCACCTCTACTTTGCTCTAAATTTCCGTGAAACACCTAAAGGGTTCATAAACTTTCTAAATCCTGTTGTGAATACTTTGAGGGGTCTAGTTTCTAAAATGGGGTGTATGATAGGGGTTTCTAATATATGGGCACCACAAAGCAACTTCAGAACTGAACTGTAACCTAAAAAAATAAATAAATTAGGCAATACTTCATTTCTTACATTATACTGATAATGAGCAGTGCCCACCCCGAGATGACCCCAGTTTTAACCGTTTGTATAAACTGAGACCCCTATTAGACCGTTTCGGTGCTCGGTTTTCCCAAGCATACACCCCCGAGAAGTGTATTTCTATTGATGAGTCCTGGTACATTTTAAACGGAGGCTTCAATTCCGCCAGTACCTGCCGAGTAAGAGGGCAAGGTATGGCGTGAAGATGTATAAGCTGTGCGAGAGTGCATTAGAGTATACCTACAGATTTAGGATATATGAAGGGAAGGACACCAGTATTCAGCCCCCAGCACCACCTCTACCTGGATAATTTTTATACCAGCGTCCCGCTCTTCAAGTGCCTCGCTTCCAGAAGTCCTGCGGCATGCGGCACGGCTAGAAGAAATCTGAGAGGCCTCCCTAAGACTCTGCAGGGCAAACACTCAGAAGGGGTGAGAGCAGGGCACAATCCAGCAGCAACATATTGTGTGTCAAGTACAAGGACAAGATAGATGTCACACCAGTACCTATGTACCAGTACAGAGACCCCCAAACCAGACTGCATCCTGGACTACAATAGGTACATGGGAGGGGTGGACTTGTCAGATCAAGCCCTGAAGCCCGTCTAATAATAAAGTACAGTAAAATTCAGACTATAATACGGAGGTGATGGATTATCTTTAAGGGTATGTTCACACGGCAGCGTCCATTACGGCTGAAATTACGGGGCTGTTTTCAGGAGAAAACAGCTCTGTGATTTCAGGCGTAAAGGCATGTTGAGGCGCTTTTTCGCTGTGTCAATTACGGACGTAAATGGAGCTGTTTTTCCATTGAGTCAATGGAAAACGGCTCCATTTAACGTCTGAAGAAGTGACAAGCACTTCTTTGACGCGGGCGTTTATTTACACCCCGCCTTTTGACAGCGGGGCGTAAAAAAATGACAGTCGGAACAGAACATCGTAAAGCCCATTCAAATGAATGGGCAGATGTTTGCCGACGCTATCGAGCCGCATTTTCTGATGTAAATCGAGGCGGAAAACGCCCGAATCACGTCTGTAAATAAGCCGTGTGAACATATCCTAATTCTGAACTAATAGAAGTTCACATATATAGATGTTCATGGCATAGATGCGGTGCCAATCGAGCCATGAATCAGTTCTCAAGACAACTAGACACCAGGAGTGATGAGCGAGTCAGGTTCCAGACTATCAAGCAAATTTCTGCTAATTAAGCACAGGGACTATTTTGTCCCATATCAGATTAGAAGGATTTCTAGCGCAATGAGTGCCAGATTAACAGTCTCACAATTTTCCTGTCTTTCCATGTTACAATAATAAGGCATATCACTAATATATGCCATAGCATTATGATCGTGGGGGACTAACCATTTGGCCCCTGCCAATCCCGAAAATGAATGGTCCAAAATCCCTTTGGCTTCGGCCCTGCACAGTGGCGCACCCAGCCACCTGCTGTGCAAGGAACTGCAACCAAGTTTCATTTAGTTCCTACATAGCAATGTGGCTCTTTCATTCGGAGCATCGGTGGGAAAGTTTAGAAAGATTGGAATGGGAGGACATATCCTAGACATATGCCATTACTTCTAATAAGAAAACCCCTCTAAAGATACAAATATTACATGTTACAATTACGTGTTTTATACAACTGGTCAGCAACGGATAAGGGTCCTATTACATGGCCCGATGTGGGCTGTGAAAACGAGCGCCAATCAACAAGACAGTTCGTACATAAGCAATGATTTCTTATGCATGGGGACGAACGATCATTTTCATCATGTCGGCGGCATATCTCCAGGATTACCCAGGGAGATGTGCTGCCAACAGCGATATTTATTGCTGCATAAATGATACGATCAGCCAATGAAAGTGCGTTTACTCGTTCATCGGCTGCTCGTTGTCCTCTATGATCAGGGCAATTATCGGGAACAAGCGTTCATATGAAAGCTCGTTTGCCCGATCATTTGCCTATGTAATAGGGCCTTAACTGTAGCGAATATAAAGCAAACACAATCTAAGGCCTCATGCACATTTCCGCTAATGACCGATACGTGAAACACGGACCACAAACGGATGGCTTCAACGGACCAAATGAATGAAAAGGCTGAGACTGTTCCGTCAAAGACGGACAGATGTAGGACCTGTTCTATTTTTGTCAGAACGGCCACACGGTTCCGTTAAAACAACGGAAGTGTGCATGGCCCGCATGAAATGAATGTGTCAGGGTGCTATCAGTTAAAAAAACGGATAGCACCCTTAAGAAAATAACTGAAGTGGGCATGAGGCCTAAGAGAACACACAAGCTCCAGCAGATTGCACATGATAAAGATCAGAATAAAGATTATGTGACATTTCTGAGCCATTAAGGACCCAACATACTTGGCTGGATGTCAAGATGACAGAGTTTAAGACAACCAGCTCATTACAGTGATGTCGAGACCCTACGGGTGCACCGAAATCCACAAAAAGTCCAGGCTGAACAGCTATGTGTATGGTGGTGTTTTTTTTGACAAGCAGATGTAAAAGTAGAAATCATGTCAGAGTGTGACCATTTTTAATCCAGCCACATACCTCAGCATCTTGCAAGGTAAAAAAGACCCTACTCAAAAAATAAAATAAAAAATTGAACAGACATGATATGAAATAAATCATGGCCGTGAAGATTTCAGCAAGCAACATGTTAGGCTGCGTTCACATCACCGTCTGTGTTCCCTTGAGGGGTTTCGTCTGAGGTTTCCGTCGGTTTAAGCCCCAGCGGAAAGCAAATGGAAACCTCGCTTCTGTTTCCCTCACCATTGATATCAATGGTGACGGAAACCCAACTAATGGGTTCCGTCTGTCAACGTTAGCAAGGTTTCCGTCACTATTGATATCAATGGTGAGGGAGACGGAAGCTTAGATTTCAGTTTGCCTTTCCGTTGAGGGGTTAACCCTGACGGCAACCTCCAACGGAACCCTTCAAGGGAAGGGCAACGGTGATGATATGAACAGGCCCTTAAAATGTTATTTTAGGTGAGCTATATTCATATAGAAAAATGGCGACATAAATGAGACGGACAGTCGTTCAGTTGCATAAAATAGTTTTGACCGATAGCATTACAAACGTATACTGTATGACCGACCATGCACAAAGATAGTCAGGTGCTCCTTAAAACCTTTGATGTCGTTTCTTTTTTTTAAATTTAGTGTATGTTTTTTGGCATCCTAAATCTAAATTGATGAATTTAGATGTGATCGGTATCAGGGTTAGGCCCTTTTCACATCTGCGTTCAAGTTTCCGTTCTGCTCCGACACTTTAATGGGTTCCGTCGGAGTGTCCATGGATGGGTGAGTATAGTGCAGCCTCTCGGGCTGAGCCCGCTCCATTGGATGAGCGTGTCAGCTGTATGTTACAGCCTACACTTCCGGGTAATGAGCGGTATCATGCTTGTTTAACCCCGTTAAATGCCGCGGTCAATAGCGACCGCAGCACTTAAATGGCAAACAGGGGTCGCGACCCCCTGTAACATTCCAATGCCCCCCCCACCCCGAGATCGGGGGGTGCCATTGGTTGGCATGACAGCCTGGGGGCCTGATGAAGGCCCCCAGGTCTGCCATCTTTGTACTCCTATGAAACCCTGCCTCCATAGGAGACCGTCAGAGTCACGATATGCTGCAATACATTTGTATTGCAGTATATCGTGCAGGCGATCTAACGATCACTGGTTCAAGTCCCCTAGGGGGGACAAGTTAAACAAATATATATAAATACACAACAGTAAACTTAAGTTCGTTTAATAAATAAAATACAAAATGTAAAGTTTAAAAAAAAACTAAAAAACTTTTCCCATTTTCCCTCAAGCACAATTTAAAAAAAAAAAAATGTACATAACTGATATCGATGCGTCCGTAAAAGTGTGAGCTATTACATTATATAATTATTTAGTCCGCGCGGTGAACGCCGTAAAAAATAAAAACGTCAGAACTGCTGTTTTGTGGTCACTTCCTCTCCCACAAAAAAAAGAAATAAAAAAAAAAGTGATCAATAAGTCTCATGTACCCCAAAATGGTACCAATATAAACTACAGCTCACCCCACAAAAAAAAAAGCCATCATACAACTAAATCGCCGGGAAAAAACGTGAATTTTAATTTTAACAATCGGTTTTTTGCTTTTAAATGTAGTAAAACATACCAAATTTATATATAATATATTTTTTTTTTTTATCGCTGTAATCGTATTGACCAGCAGAATAAAGTTAATGTTTTTTTTACTGCACCGTGAACGCCGTAAAAACAAAACCACCCAAATGACTGAGGAATTTTTTTCCTATTCCACCCCACAAATATTTTCTTTCCAGCTTCCCACTACATTATATGGTACAATAAATGGTGCTGTGAACATCTCCAACTCGTCCTGCAAAAAACTAGCCCTCATATGGACAATATTGATGGAAAAAAAAAAAAAGTTACGGCTTTTGGAAGGTGGGGTGGAAAAAAGCGAAAGTGAATATCTGAAAAATGGCTGCGGCGGGACAGGGTTAAGTAGGGTTTATTTGAAAATATAATATCTCCTTTAATATTTAACCCCTTACTACCGAAGGGATTTTAAACCTTAATGACGAAGCAATTTTTTAAGTTTTTCCATCGTCGCATTCAAACAGCTATAATTTTTTTATTTTTCCGTCGACATAGCTGTATAAGGACTTTTTTTTTATTGCGGGACAAGTTGTATTTTTTAATAGCACCATTTTGGGGTACATATAATTTATTGATTAACTTTTTATTGACATTTTGGTAGGGTAGTGTAAAGAAAAAAAAAACTGAAATTTCCCCATTCTTTTTTGCGTCTTAAATTGACGCCGTGTACCGTGTGGTATAAATAATAATACCTTTATTCAGTGGGTTGTTACGATTGCGGCGATACCAAATTGATATAGGTTTTTATGCTGAAGCACTTGATGCGTAAATATCACCTCTCCTCCCTTGCATCATTCACTACAGTGATCCAGAGTGCCGCTAGAAGTGACATCAGAACAAACACTTTGTGAAATGGGTTTCCATGGTAGATGCAAACAAGCCTGAGATCATTATGCTCAATGCCAGGTGTCGGCTGGAGTGGTGTAAAGCACATTGCCACTGAACTTTGGAGCAGCGGAAACCTGTTCTCTGGAGGGATATATCACCTTTCACTATTTGATATCCTGATGAATGAATATGGGATTGGTGGATGCCAGGAAAATGCTACCTATAGGAATACATAGTGCCTAATGTAAAATTTGGCAAAGGAAGTATAATGGTCTGAGGCTGATTTTCGGGCTGAGTTCACACAGGGCGGATACGCAGAAAAGTACATCCGCCCTGTGCGCCGCAGGGAATTCCGGCAGAAAACTGTGGAGCAATTGTTTGCCTGGAATGTTCACTGCGGAAAGCTGCCTGCCTCCTGGGGTTGACGTTTCACTGTGATTGGCTTCAGCGGTCAGATGGGATGAATCGTCAGCCCAGAAGGGCCGGCCTGGAGGAAGAAACAAAAACTTCTGTGTAAGCATAAGATTTTTTTTTGTCTGAGTTGCATTTTTTGTGGCGGAATCGCTGCGAATCCGCCAGAAAAAATGCAACTGATATTTGTTGCGGGTGTACCTCCCGAATTGAATTAAATGGGGAAAACCTGAAACAAATAAGCAACGTTTACACAAATACAATTGACATGCTCCAGAATAAATTTCCACACCGCATGTCAATTTGAGTGTTTTTTTCCGCTCAGTATTTACGCAGCATGTGGTTGAGATTTGTTCTCGCTCATCCACTTTGCTGCTACTGTATTAGGCCTTATTCATACGGACGTGTCCGTTTTGCGCGCCACAACAAATTTCATTGCGGAAAATCTGCAGTATTTATACAAAGCATAAACTGACCCTCAGGCTTGGCCCCTTATTTTTAAAAGTGCTGTTAACCACTTCCCGACATCTGCCGTATATATACGGTGCACGCCGGGTGGGGGAATATTGAGCGGGCTCACGGGCTGAGATCGCTCCATAGAGCGAGTGTGTCGGCTGTGTGTTACAGCCGACACTTCTGGGTAACGAGCGGGATCCCGTTCGAGCGCGATCCCGCTTGTTTAACCCGTTAAATGCAGCTTTCAATAGCGATCGCGCCATTTAAATTACTAAAAACAGGGGGGCAACCCCTTGTAACGTCCCAACGCCCCCACCCCCGTGGGTCGTTGGTTGGCACGGCTGCCTGGGGGCCTGACGAAGTCCCCCAGGTCTGCCATCTTTGTACTCCTATGAAGCTCCGGCAGGGCTTCATAGGAGACTGTCAGAAACGCGATATACTGCAATACATTAGTATTGCAGTATATCGTGCAAGCGATCTAACAAGTAAAAAAAGTAAAAAACAGTAAAATAAATGTTTTTTTAACAAAAAAAAATTTTAAATTAAAAAGCTCAAAAACCCCCCTTTTCCCATTTTCCCTCAAGCACAATGTAAAAAAATTAAAACGCTAACATAACTGGTATCGACGTATCCGTAAAAGTCTGAACTATTACAATATATCATTATTTAGTCCACACGGTGAACGCCGTAAAAAAGAAAAACTTAAAACCATCAGAATTGCTGTTTTTTGGTCCCTTCTTCTCCAACAAAAAATGAAATAAAAAGTGATCAAAAAGTCTCACATACCCCAAAATGGTACCAATATAAACTGCAGCTCGCCCCGCAAAAAATAAGCCCTCACACGGCTAAATCGACAGAAAAATAAAAACGTTATGGCTCTCAGAATGTGGCGACAAAACTCAAATTTTATTATTAACAATCAGTTTTTTCCTTGGAAAAGAAGGAAAACAAAGAAAACGATATAAATTTTGTATCACTGTAATCGTATTGACACGCAGAATAATATTAAGATGCCGTTTTTACCGTACGGTGAACGCCGTAAAACTCGTCCCGCAAAAAAAAAGCCCTCATACGCCAATATTGAGGGAAAAATAAAAGAGTTATGTCTTTTGGAAGGTAGGGAGGAAAAAACAAAAGTGAAAATCTGAAAAATGGCTGCGGCGGGAAGGGGTTAATGCTACAGCACACAGTGACATATAGTTACATAGTTAGTACGGCTGAAAAAAGACACATGTCCATCAAGTTCAACCAAGGGACGGGAAAAGGGAAGGAAAAATTTCTACACATAGGAGCTAATATTTTTTTGTTCTAGGAAATTATCTAACCCTTTTTTAAAGCCATCTACTGTCCCTGCTGTGACGGCTCCTGCGGTAGGCTATTCCATAGACATCTTAGACAATCATTTGCTTCCAACTTTGTGGCAACAGTATGAAGAAGGCTTCTAGCTGGGCGATTACAACCTGAATCAAAATCACGATTAATTGAACATGTAACCTCTATTACAATTAGTGAACGATTATTTAGGCCACACCCCTATTTGCATGCTACGTCAATTTTTATCCCATGGACCTGCTGTATACTACTGTATATAATATACCCCCGACACAGCTTTCTACATAGTATAATGCCCCCATAGTTGCCCACCATACAGTATAAAGTTCCCCATAGCTGCCCCCACATTGTATAATGCACCCACAGCCCCAATAGTGCCTAATACAAATTCTAATAAACATACTCCACTAAGCCCGTTCCCATGACGAGTGGAGCAGATCCCTCCTCCGGTCTGTGCGTCTCGGACAGGCGCAATGACGTCACTGCCTCGTGTCCGGCAAAACATAGTGAATTGTAGTACAGGGATCTTACGGCTCCCTGCTCTACCACTGGATTCAACTGTATCTGCGTCCTGAAGATGTAGATATAGTTTTAACTGGGGGAAACAAATTGAATAAACTGAAATGCGCAAGATGACTGTTAATTGCGCTGAATTACGGTTTAGTTTTTTTTCTTCGATTAATTGCCCAGCCAAAGGAAGGCCCTCTCCTGTTCCAGATGCCTGCACACAGCCATGACCTCAATGAAGTGGAACGCTGATTCCGAGCCAGATTTACTCGTCCATCATCTTTGCCTGACCTCATAAATGCTCTTTTGGCTTAATGGGCACAAATTCCTATTGCCACAATCCAAAATCTTGTGGAAAGCCTTTCCTGAAGGGTGGAGGCTGTTTAATCCGTAAAAGGGTGCCCAACTTTAAATAAACGCACATGGTTTTGGAATAGGATGGTAACAAGTTATGGACTGATGTGCACAGAGTTTTGGCCATATATTCTGTAACACCTGAACAAAGTTAGTTAAACATATTCTTATCTTTCTGAAGAACTCTGATCAGGTCTCCATACTAGGGCCGGGTGATTAATCAAATTAATTCACTCACAATTCTGATGTTGCAGGGAATCGGGAACTTGATTTTATTTGCAGGGAGAGACGTACCACAGCAGCGTAGCTCAGCGGTTGGGTCAACCTACCGTCTCGTAATTCTCCAGGCTGTAAATATATCTATTTTTTCTTTTGCCATTATATTCATTAAGAATAAGACAGACTTTCAAATTAAATTAAGTTAAACAAGAATTCCCTCCCTGACCTGAGCGCAGTGGCGGGGGGGGGGGGGTGGCCCAATGTACCGGACACTTAAATATCATGTCACAATCAGTTGATCCAGTGAATCCAGAGAGCTGCTCTTCCTCTAAAGCCTTTGAAAGGATACATCCTTTTAGTGTACAGTTCCTGGAAAGTCGCAGCATTAGCTAAGCCAGTTACGATAAATTGCCGGGTAGGGGGTGCAACCTGGTCGCCATTGAGGTAAGCAATTCCATCAGCACATTACTAGCTCCACAGAGAGCAAAGCAAATTAAGTTAAAGAAGCATACCAGCCTCCAGTATTGTTCACCTATTCACTGGATCTGTGAAAAATGCTAGATCGGTGGGGATCCAACCACTGTGTTCGGCGGTTTCCTTTAGCCCTATAGACTTTGAATGAAGCGGCACAGTGCATGCCTGGCCCCACCTCCATTACATCTCCTCCCAGCAGCCGTCTTGCAACTGGGGTTGGGGGGCTGGAATGGGGCCACCTATGCTGGCGATCAGTGGTGGTTCCATCAGTCGGAATTTAAATCAATAAATTACAAGTTATCCTGAAAGTTATCCCACAAAGCCATCCATTAATCTGTTCAGTTCCTCTGGATTTCTAACTTGCTGCCAATAGATCATGTGAATGTTTC